>NC_063201.1:14197812-14375312 GCF_017589495.1 Alosa alosa
CTCCCTCCCTCCATCTTCCTCTCTTTATCTTTCTCTGCGTCACCCCAGAGTGTTCCGGAACTCTTTTAAGACAATAGATGACTCATCTCTGAGTGTCAGAAGTTGAGGTGGCCACTTCTAACCCCTCTCTCATTAAATGAATGACCGATCACTCTGTTTATTGATATCAACAGGACAGCAGCGCCTCCCCTCTGGAGCTCAAGGTTAGAGTGAGAGGTGTTCTAGAGGAGGGTGGGGTTGCTGGCTCGTGTGTGTGTGTGTGTGTGTGTGTGTGTGTGTGTGTGTGTGTGTGTGTGTGTGTGTGTGTGTGTGTGTGTGTACCAAAGTCGGCCAAACAAATGTGTCCTGCTGGATGTCCTCTTGCCAAGGTTTGTCTGGGGAGTGTTGGATGGTGGGAGGGAAGGTATCTGTGTGTGTGTGTGTGTGTGTTGGGGGGGTTGTTCTGGGATGACGTGATCCACTTTCAGCTGGCCAATAAAAGAGAGTGGCCGGCAAGATCCGGATCTGTACGTGCCGTCAAATTCAATAAGGTAGTGCTTTAATGTTTTCTTTTAATCAACCAAATTGCATTATGCACTGGCAGCCTGCGCTCTATGGCAGGGCGGGAGGAGTGGTGGCGGGTGGGGGTTGGTGTGCGGGGACGGAGTGAGAAGAGACTCAGACAGGACACACCAACGGACGTTTATGATATCAGGTGAGAAGGAGAATTGTGTGTGTGTGTGTGTGTGCAAGCGTGTGTGCGTGCGTGCGTGCATCTATCACCAAGGCCAGCCCCATTGGCCTACTTTCTTCTTCTGCCTTCATCCTTCCAGTACCTGTGACCAGTCTCACGGCATGACATCCATGCGGATTGGCATATGAATCAGAATTTCCTCTTATTTGCCTCCTTTTTTTCCCCCTGGAAATCTGTAATGCTTCTGCCATCAGCGCTGAATGATTGTGTTATTTTTCAGGCTGAAGACGGATGCCACAAATGAGTCTGGCCCACATCTGCCTGCGCGTCTCTTCCTGATGAATAAAGCACAGGTCTGGGACGAGGTGTGCGAGTGCAATGACGACAGCTCTTCCGCCCTTCCACCCTGTCCAAAACCACCATCACAATTTTGTGTGTGTGTTTGAGGTGGGTGGGGGCTACCATTGGAATCAATCACACACACATGTCCACATGTATACCCCCCTCCCCTTTAAAAAGACGAATCCTGGATCTGTGTGTGTGTGTGGTGGAAGCTCTCTCAAGGACAGTATTAAAATCTCTTTTATTTGAACAAACGGGAATGGGACATACAGCCGAGGGATCAGGTTTCCGCATCATACTATATAATCACTGTTGAACTATTGAGTCCATAATCACTGTTGAACTGCCAACCCCACTTAAGAGTTATTGCTGCTGCAGTTTTTTTGGAATTGCTGGTTGGCCTTTTTTTTTTTCTCCAACCTCTTTTTTTTCTTTTTCTCAGCTAAGTGTTTTTTCCTCCCACACGCTGGACTTCAGAACAACTCCTGAAGTTTATATTTCACTCACTGTTTTCACTTCAGCTTCCACATTTCTGACGGCGTGAAAAGGCCATCCAGAGAGTTGAGGGGTAGCAGACATGCCCGATTCTCGCATCTGTCAGTGAGGTCCTTGGGGGTCTTGAATGGCTGTCTCCGAGGCAACGGCCCCAGCAGCACTCGCGAGGCAGAACCGGAGGGGGAGAGAGGGGGGAGGAGGACGCAACACGGTCCACCGCAATCCCCAACCTGACTCCTCCCGGCAAAAAAAAGGGATGACTTCAGCTCCAAAGTCACTTTGACACAGTGAATTTGGAATCAGGTAACGGGATCAGGCTTCATTAGGTGACTTCAGGCGAGCTGGCAGACGGCCAGGTGTGCTGGACGCACAAATGGACATCGATTTTTCAATAAGGGCCCTGCGGAGCTGTCAGCCAAAGCACTGCTACAGTGATATCCTCCCTCTCAGGGATCGACTTCTTCTGCCTGGCGGTCTGACTGGCACCCAAGCTGAGGCTCTGTGAACCCCTTGCCCCCCCAAAAAACACATACACACACCCACAAATAGGAATCCACACACTCATACACAGAGGTGGAAAGTAATGAATTACATTTACTTATGTTACTGTATTGAGTAGTTTTTTTTTGTGTATTTTGTATTTTTTAAGTAGTTTTTAAAATCTGTAATTTTATTCGCTACATCACAAATCCAATCCATTACTGAGTAAAAAAAAAAAAAGTAAAGACTAACGAAAACTTAAAGGAAGGGAAAAAATCGAGCCCAGAACTCCAGTGACAATGATCAGCATGAAGCCTACACATGAGTCAAGCTGGTGCCAAGTCTTTCTAAAAGAGATAGAGATGGAGATGGAGGCGGATCAGATAGGGTAGGCTACCTCAGATTACATGTGTAACCCAGGAAAGTGTATTTTCTGCTCTTTCAATGGGTTGTCTCGGTTCGTTTTTAGCACTAACGATTGCGGAGATATTCAAGCAGTTTAACACCGTGGGATTCGTGTTTTAATGTTTGTGCTCACCTTTAGAAAGAAGTTTATTAGCAGTTGTTTTCCCTCATTTTGATCGCTTTCTTTTTCCTGTTCTTGCCTTTGTTTTTTGTAACCCAACTTGGTTTTCTTGGAGAAAGACATTGCCAGTAGCACAACAATTAGCGGCCCACTACTAGCGATGCTCAACTACATAAACAAAATGAGATAGGCCTACCTTATAAATTGTTGTGCAGACGGACTAAACCATTTTGCGCTTTAGTAAGGGAGAGTGTGAGTGACCTTAGACCAGGGGTATCAAACACATATTACTGTAAGTAGACCTAGTGGGCCAGATTTGATGGAATGAGACCTCGTGAGGCGGGGCGTCATTGTCATGGTCATTATTTTTCTGCATGGGTATTATTTAGTAGTTTTAATAGTGTTATTTGATGATATCACAAACAAGTACAAATAATGTACTGCTGTCATAAAGCCTACTGCTCTTTCTCTCTTGAAATGCCCTACTTTCATGTTAATTTTTCTGCTTCTTCCTTCCTGAGGATGGTTTGTAGTGCTAGGTTTAATCAATGTATCATATCATAGAGATATTGCTTATTACACATTGTTGAAGACAACTGGATGTGAATATCTTTTTTCCCTTCCTACCTTAAACATCTGGGGGGCCGTATAAAACCTGCTGGCGGGCCTGATCTGATCCTGGGCCTTACGTATGTTTGACACCCCTTCTTAGACCGTCTTTTTCACTATTTATACAGAAGTCAGTCAGTCAGACTTTACATTTCGTTTTGACATTTAATTTGTAAATGAAAATATTCAGGTAAAATAAAATATATTTCTTTTAAAGGGTCCTATCCTCCATTGGGGCTCTAGTAATCAGTCCCACTTTCCCCCCAGTCCGACGCCCTTGGATCTGCTGAACTCCTTTCCAACAGTTTCAGTTTCTCTCTGAAACTCAACATGGGGCCAGCCTGCCTCAGCTGCCTTTGAGCAGCTTTTCAGTTGTGCTGGATAACTGTTCACTGCAAAGCGAGCAAGGATGGCGTGATTTTTCACATAGATCGCCCGTTTCCGAGGTCACCCGACATCGAGTAGGCTGGTGTGGTATTAAAAACCCCGACAACAATCGGTTTACCTGGCTTCGGTAGCTGCAGCCAGCAGTTAAGGCAGCCAGGCAGCTACAGCTACACTCTGGGGCCATGAACATGGGGGCTCACGAATATGCCCCCAGAGTGTAGCGCTGTAGCTGCCTGGCTGCCTTAACTGCTGGCTGCAGCAACTTGAGCTAGGTTAGGTAAAACCGATTGTTTTGGGGGATTTTTCGTACCTCTACCCTCCCCCCTCCAAAAAAAAAGTAACTAAGTAACTTTTACTTAAAGTACATTTTAAATGAACTACTTTTTATTTTTACTTGAGTACATTTTCAGATGGGTAATTTAACTTGTACTTGAGTAATATTTCATCAAAGTATTGGTACTTTTACTTGAGTACAATATTTTAGTACTTTTTCCACCTCTGCTCATACATACATACAAATACAAAACCGCCCCAGCAAGTGTGGATCTGTGATGACCTTTCAATCACCCATGAGCATGAGTAAGTGTTTGGTGTCAGCGTGGGTCAAGAATGACACACTTCTTGGGTGAAAGACCGAGGACGCCCTCCGCCATCACCACTTTTTTTTGTTTTGTTGTTGTTGTGGAAGTTTCTCTCTCTGTCGATCAGGTCAGCCAGACTAGTTTAGGCGGCCTCCGCAGCCAAGCTTACAGCAGAAAACCTCTAATGGTTTCCATCCACCAGGTTGTTTCCCTGGTCCCTGGCTGGGGGCCCCGCCAGTTGGCTGGGCTGCCCTCCCTCTGAACCCTGTTGCCCAGCGGGACAACTGGAGGGTGGACTGGCCCTCTCCCACTCACTGTGACAGGGGCCCCGGTGCGGCCCTCATAAGACATGTCCAGAAGGGGAGAGTGGGTAATATAAGCAGTGGTCACAGAGCCACTTTGAGATGGTCTGCTTCCTTTTTTTAAGCATGCCATGCCAAACAATTACTTTGTACGCCAGAATGTGACAGGCCCCTGAGGAAACTGTAGAATAGTCAATGCGGCTCTCTTGCACTGCATAAATGACTAATTTGTTTTAATAAATCTTATGACACACACAATCCCTCACTTTTAAGCCAGTATCCTAGCTCATATTGTTCTATTGCAGCCTGCTATAATTAAATGAGTGAGTATGACAACAGAATATCTACTTTTAAGTAGCGACAAGAGAACAATAATTACTTTGTCAAGGTTTTTTTTTTGCTTCCTGTATGTGAAAGGATCACATTTCAAATCCAGGTTTACTCTGACAGGTTTGTGGCGATACTGAATCCAATCTGTTGCGCAACAAGGGCCTCAGTCTTTCACGGAAGCCTTTTCTCTTGTTGCAAGGTCATCTATTATGCTAAAAGGGATGAAAAATGAGGCCATTTTTATTGTGGCGGCAGGAGCTATCAGGAGCCCCATAAAACTTTGCTAATGCTCAGAGAAGTCATTACTAAGAAGAGAGCGCTTGTCAACAAACATGAAGTCATCCATGCCCGGGAACAGAATTAGCCTCTTGTAAAATGCTTTTGTCATCTGGCTGTCAGACTGGCTGTGGTGGACTCACAGAGCTATCGAGAAGGTTGAGTTACTTGAGTGACATGAGTTTACTGCTGCGATTACATGACAGACACAAAGTCACACACACACACACACACACACACACACACACACACACACACACACACACACACACACACAACTCACATTATCATACATACATAAGTGCCTTATCCACAAAGCACGTGTTCAACACCTCGGCCTCCTGTCATTTTGCCCTCCTCCCTCAGGAGTCATCCCTCTCTTTTAACAGACCGCAGAGTCCGTCAGCCGGTCCGTTTATGATCTTTGAAGTGACACATTAAGCAACAGGAGGCAAGAAACACACGTCCAGTCTCCTGCGTGGATAAGAAACGCACACGCTGCAGTTTCGACTCGCCGTGATTTAGAGCTCCCTAATTGAGACGGATGGTGAGCCTGAACGTTCTTTATTAAACACTCCGAAACCTTATAGTGTCAGAGAGACATAAATCAGAGACTCGCACTGACGCGTCCAGGTACACAGTCTCTCGTTTAGGAAACGAGCGGGCCTATGTCAACAGTCTAACGTTCGTAAAAAGTCAAACTTGCATTAGATATCATGCCATAAAGGAATCACCTGCAGGCTTTTGGAACGCGCTGACTTACTGACATCAGTCAAGAGCAAAGCGTTACTCTGGATCTGGCCAGGCTTAGCATTTTCACAAAAGTTTTATATGAACACCATTTGCCAAGGTAAAGTTGAGGCAGCTGATCCCCCTCTTTCTTTCTGTATTTGTCCCTTCCAGTAAAGTCAACGGAATGGGCCTGAATGTCTTTTTGCTTCTTACAGTTTTTCTGAATCGAACAGAGAGCACACAGTTTATGACAGGTTTCTGTACGCCGTCCAGTTTTTTAGGCCAGTATACTTAATGCTTCGGCATGACAATTTTGAGAGGAAACGGTTTCAGAATGTGGAGTCAGGCACCAAACCATCAGGCACCAAACCATCAGGCACCACTCTCAAATGTACAAGTGCATTTCCGACGCTTTTTAGGCAACCGCAGAAGCTGTCACCATCCTTTTGCCAGTGTGAGCATTTATCTCGCAATATTCATGCATAATTCTTTCCAGTGCACTTCAGTAGGCCAAATAAATTCTCCTCGTTGGTTAAGAAATGAAAGCAAGACAAAGCTGCAATTTCACAGTTAGGAAAGTACTCGAAAGTACTAGAACAACAATCAAGAGTGATCTCATTTTCATGAAAAGGATGGACGACACTGCAATCCCCCCATCTCGCTCCCATTCCACAATACTTCACCCTTCCTGACGCCCCCTATAACCACCAAAAAATCAGAGACACTGGCCTCCAGTTTCACAGTGTTCTGGGTCCAGGGCCCCAGGAATGCTCCTCGGTGGACACGTCCTTGTTTTTGTTAGCATCTCCGACGAGTGAGTCTCATTCCACATCTGTCAACATGAATTACCTCCACAGGGGCCCTGGCAGCTCCTAATAGCTTCCTCTTCACAGCGCTATGCACAAACACATGCGCGCACGCTTATATAATTGCTCACAACTCCTCTGCACTGTCTCAACAGAGCAGGGAGAGGAAGGACGAGAGAACGAGAGAGTTAAGGAGAGAGTGGCTGAGAGAGAGAGAGAGAAAAGAGAGAGAGAGAGAGAGAGAGAGAGAGAGAGAGAGAACTAGAGGCTCTAGGTCCACACAACCACACAAGTTGTCACTGGAGAGACGCGTGCAGGGACAGAGGGGAGAGCTGGAAGTCCGCTGGATCACACCGCCAGCCCCCGCCTGCACTCATTACCAGCGCATTTCTCAAACAAATCCCCCTCCCTCCCACACACACACACACACACACACACACACACACACACACACACACATATACATAAACACGCACACTCATTCCCGCCCCGCTCTGAAACTGTCTAGAATTCCTGCAGCAATTAAAGCATTTCTCTCATTCTACCACTCCTTTCTTCCTCATCCCTTTGGCAGGAGAGACAACCATGTTGGTCAACTCGTCTCGGGCTCGCGGGCCAAGGCTGACAGAACCAATTTGCGGAGGCCGCCGTGATTCGACAAACAAAAGGAGCGGAGGATTATTGCACCGGGGACGACTTGGGCCGGGAGAGCGTCGAGAATCGCACAGGGCGTGCCATTGTTCTCTGACCGCCAATGTTTTTCTGGCACATGCCGGCCCTTTTCTTTTGCCGAGCCCAAGAAGTCGGCCCACTCTGTCAAAAGCCCCACAAAAAGACACACACACAGATACACACACACACAGACACACACACACACACAGAGGTTGCTGTGAAAATAAGAAGCATTTGTGGGTTTTGGGGCTGTTGGTGTTTTGCATGGAGCTGGGGTTGAGGAGGGAGGAAGGGAATGGAGGGTCTGGGGAAGAACATTTCTCTTGGGGGAGAAAGGGGACAAGCGGAGTTTTGACTTGACCAGGATGACTTCTTCAAACAGACATGACACACCACGACACACGCAAAACAGCACCAGTGCCACACACCAGTGACTCCGAAGTGCGTTGGTCCTGGCTTAGGATATGGTTTTCATGGACGCTGATACCAATTTAAAAACTGCCACCTCGAGCTATAGACAGTGTTTGTATTATTTGGCAGGGTGGCCGTACAAAAGTCAATACAGTATGTTAACCACAATAAATGGTTGAACTATACGACAGCAAGGCTCTTGTCAAACTGCCTAAGCCTGTGTGCATGTGTGTGAGAAAGAATGAGAGAGAGAGGGAGAGGGAGAGAGAGAGAGAGAGAGAGAGAAAGGGGTGAGAGAGTGCATAGAAGTGTGGGAATTCTCACCCTGGCCCTGTGCCTTTCAGAGTTGATTGGCAGAGTATAATATCACCCTTTAAAGCAATACGTTTTAGAAGAAGAGCACAATCCCGACCGCCTCCTTCTCTCTATGTAATCTCGCCAGCCTAAGAGTGATATGGTCTCAACTCAGTAATGCACTGAAGAAGTGCATGACATGACAAGACAAGAGAGAGATACACACAGTCCTCCACTCTCCCTGATATTGTTAATAGCGTGCTTCTACCTTAGAGTCAAGAAGAATTGACGTGTGTGTATATGTAGGAGTGTGTATGCCTGCTTTTGTGTGTGTGTGTGTGTGTGTGTGGGTGTGTGTGTGTGTGTGTGTGTGTGTGTGTGTGGGTGTGTGGGTGTGTGTGTGTGTGTGTGTGTGTGGGTGTGTGTGGGGTGTGTGTGTGTGTGTGTGTGTGTGTGTGTGTGTGTGTGTGTGTGTGTGTGTGTGTGTGAGAGTGTGAGAGAGAGAGAGTGAAAGATAGAGGAGTAGAGACAAAGAAAAAGAATGAACACATCAGCAAAATACTTTCAGATTGGATGAACGCAGTTCAATGACATTTCCTACACTTAAAACCTGAGCTGTGAACGTACCAAAACATGTCATAGCCACTGTCATTACACAATCAGAACCAAATGGTGAACTGCAACATAACCATTCCCCAAATAATACAATAATACCAAAGTCTGCTCAGATCATAATAACAGCTTTCTGCAATTAAAGCCTGAAATGCATTAGTTTCAGCAATTTTGTGATTTGTCCTTAATAGTGCCAAATGGCACACCGATACACCAAGTCAATTATGATATACTCTTTCAATTAAATGATTATGGACTTTTGATGACATGCAGGTTGGAAAATCCAAAATATTCCCACCTCAACTTCAGGTCAATAAAGTTCAGGCTATTTACTTTTGAGTTTTAGTGTTTGGATTACGTTTCTGTTTCTCGTGGGAAAGGTTTACACTCAAAACACACAAACTCCCTTGACTTAACGCTCGAATGCAAATTGTCTGAATGATGTTATACCGGGAACTTTTAATGGATGTTTTGAGAGCACTGAAACATACTAATATTACCTTTGAAAAGGATACATATATTTTGATCACTCCTTCACTGGAGCTGGGCCTTGGAGACGGGCACGCAAATCGACGTGGTAGGAAAGTTGTGTGTAATTAGGGAGAAATGAAATTGAACGCGATACTGACAGGCGTGCAGCTCGCAGTGCTAATGTAACGCAACACTCGTCAGTTTAACGCAGCGAGAGCAATATGAAAAACATCTGTTTCAACATCCTCCACTTCCCCTTGCAAGTGTGCTCAAGCTGAGTGTGGCATGAGAGCCTTGATTGTGTTTAGCTTTTATTTGGCAATTGGGCTTTCATTTTTTCCCTCTTCTTTTCATTTTAAAATGGGGTCTCCTCAACAGAATGGAGATTTCTTTCATTCATTCATTCATTCATTCACACTCAAACGTACACCACAAACCCTCTTAAAAACATCCCATTTGCTCTCAGATTTACACACCGTTTGGCCAATCACTGTCTTGCTCACAGTTGGTTCTCAAGCATTCCGTCACACTCTTTCCCTTAGACTACTTTAACACATAAATCAACTGCAGGCATCCATCCATCCATCCATCCATCCATCGATTACTCAATCATCTATTCAAGCACACACACACACACACACAAACACACACACACACACATTTCAGTTTCACCTTCGGCAGAGCCACCTTGGCACATGATTGATCAGTCGGGACCCGACACAGACCCTGCGTCCCTGATGGGGATGGGAAGGTACAAAGGGACGTGCTCAGGACAGACGGACTACGTGTTCCGAGTGCTTCTTCCCTTCCGCCGAGCAGCGGAGAGAGAGCGTGACGGCCGAGCACGCTCGCCCCAGGCGAGGCGTCCCCTGCCCTCGTCCAATCCAATCAGGAGGAAAAAAAAAAAAAAACAGGCCGGTGGGTGGAGAAGCGGCGCGAACGAGACATGAATGCTTTATACTACTAATAGGCTTACGGATAAAGAACGCTTCCGGTGCTTTCCGGGCTCAGCCATGAACAGTCGGACTGTCACGGATGACCTCTGTGTGACTCAGAAGCTATATACTCTATCATTGGCACCCTCCAGCGCACTCTCTCAATCACTCTCGCCCGCTGCCTGTCCCTCACTTCCTCTCCACCGACTGACACTCAAAGTGACAGACAAGGTTTCGAAACGTTGACGTTAGAGGTCTTTCACGCTTAACCCTTGTGCCTCACTGACTTCCCCACATGAACAGTATTGCGTATGCCTGCATACTATAGTATGCCCATTAGTGCTTACTCCTCCGTGCATTTTCTGAATGAAGTCAATTACACGGGATTGGTAACAGTTTGTGATTCACAATGTGCGTGTCAGTCAGAAATCCCTGGCTTTATGGGATATGAGAGCATGGAAGGGCTGGACAAAAAACTTCTGTCAGTCTGTCCAGTTAAACCCCTGGCCTTTTGTCCACTCCTTTCACTCCGTGTTCGTTTATCTCTGGCGTTAGTGTGGAGACTTCTCCAGGGGCGACGACACCCATTGTCGTTTAGGACCTGCGTTTAGGGTCACGGCATCTGACGCGGCCGGGTCAGGTGTTTGGACGTCCGGCAGAGGTCTCCACTTTTCACACGCCGTCCCTGGGCCCTCGGGGCCTCGTCTCCACCCAGGCAGACGCACTACCAGCTTGGGTTCGGACGCCTCACCCCACAAGCCAAATATTATTGCGCTGAAACCCAATACGCGGGCACGTCCACAACGCCTAATAACTTGGCCCCGGAGGATTGCGCCACCCACAGACAGGCAGACTGCTGAGAGTGAGCTCTCCCAGACTCTGGACTAGTGACCTCGCACCAATGGTGGGGGTGTGGAGGACCTCAGGGGTGACTGGGAGTACACAATGGGGTCTATGAGTAGGACTCAACAAACACACACATTCACACACACACACACACACACACACACACACACACACACACACGAACAGTAACACACACACTCCCTTTCCATGAGCTGATATTGCAACATAATTATGCAGCTTTCTCCTGCACACGCACACACACGCACGCACACACACACACACACACACACACACACACACACACACACACACACACACACACACACACACACCCTTTCCCAGAGCTCAAATTGTGCTAACATACAGTATGCATCTGCAAGGTCATGAAGAAGAACCACTGTTATGTAAGCATTATAATACATGTAGCCTTCTCCATACTTAAAATAAATGTGTCTACTAAGTGGCGAAGTAAAAATGGATGCTAACGCTACAGCTGTACTCATTTAAAGAATTTAACCAATAAACTGCACATGCAACAAACTTGGGTGGTTCGAGGGGAAATCACAATAGCCAGTAGGTGTTCCGGCGTTGGCGTAGGTCGTGGTCTTGGTTTCTCTCGTTGCTTTTGCAGAGCTTAGAGAAACCCACCGGGCTCGTTTTGTCTGGACATGGGGCGAAGGTCACTTCAGCTTAGGAACTCCGGATATGCCCACCACAACATACCACACCACACTCCGCTTTCTCCTTCTCGCTCTCTCTTCTCATACAGCTGCCCGGCCGCCTGCCTGCCGGCTGGTCGCCATTTCCTGGAGCAACTTTCCTAATGGCCACACAGAGACGAGACGAGAGGCAAAGCGCTGGGCCACGCAGCGTCATCGCCCACTGACAGGCCTAATTACAGCGTCAGGCTACTCTTACGGGAAGCCCAGGGCCCCATTATGACCCCCTCACTCCTACATGCTAATGTCTACAGGACCATAAAACACTCATCTGTAGCCAGCCATAAAAATCAAACGTCGGTAGAACAACACCAAGACACCCCTGCCCCCTCTACGCACACACACGGACGCACACACACACACACACACACACACACACACACACACAACCACTCATACATACACATACTCTTCCCACCCACCTCACCAAAAAAAAAAAAACTCTATGACGATACCTTATTTATTACGATAACAATCATACCCCCTTTTTACTTTTATTGCCTGCAGCCTTGATTGATTTACCACTGCGGAAAAGTGTATATGAGTAGAGCATATTTGTCAGTACACCGGTAACAGTGGTAGTTCTACTTGCGGTGTTTATATGTCTGACTATCAAAAGCCACAGTCACAATTAAGGGCCATGCCACTGATATGTCAGAGTGAGTGTATGTAAGTGCTGACCGCCTAATATTTGTCCTGTCATCTCACTGGCCTCTCTCTGCTGGGAGTTTTGACCACTGGTTATGTGATGTGCTAAGGACAGAAAGTCCCCTCTTTCGGCTGAAACCCTGGTGTAATGATTCATCATGCTGGACATTGTGGGGAAAAAAAAAAACAGCTGATTTTCTGCTCTTTTTTCCAAAGTAATGGTCATTGAATGTGCTCATAGTTCACAGAAGGAGAATAAACGCCAAGTGTTTGAGTACTTGAGACATTTAGGCAGTAGAGAGAGATGGTTAAGCCTCAGTTAGGGAACATTAAGCTATTACAGAGATTGTCCCAGCTCCATTTATGGACAACTTGCATTTACATAAGATCTCAATTAGGACAATGGAGCAATTTTGGAGACATTTTTTACTTCGGTGCTCAAAAGTATAATATCGATCAATTATGTCTTGACAAATAAAACATGGAATGAACCCTGGGCTGATGAGAACATCCAAAATATAATTGCCATCTAAGTGATCGAGGACATTAAGCATATTCCCCTCCCCCTGGTCACTCAGTGTAGAATCCATCACTATCCACTATCAATTTAACCAAAAACAGCACACTTGTTTTATGCCTAACACGCTGCACATACAACCAGAAGCTATTGATCACGACAGCATTTCTGATATCAGGGTGAAAAGACAGCCTATTATTATCCCATCCCAGCTTCTATAATGGGCCCTTGAGAAGGCTCGTTAATGGACGAGTAAAGGGCAACATCCGTACCCGCGGCTCTTAGCTCTTCTGGGTAAATAGAAAGAGAAAGAGAATCCCAGCAAGAGATAAGCGTTGAGGTGGCCACGCCAGCGGTGAGAGTCCAGGAATAATGAGTGTCCGCCAGGCTTTTTGCATGCCCAATCCTGGTCAGCTTGAGTGAGGCCAGTAATTAGTGGCCCCATGCGTCTACGGGAAGCGCTGCGGCCAACGGGAAGATGACGACTCGACCCGTGTTAGGCTCACTTATCGTCCTATGCAGCCGAGGAGTTAGAGGGGGCACCCAATGATAATGACGTGCCTAATGCAATTGCCCAGTCTGTCTCCCGGGTGACGGAAATAGGTGGCAGGATGTTCAGTGAGGACAAACAATGTTTAAGGGTGACCTGGTTGCATAGAGGTTTTTTTTTTTTGCATTTCTAAATTGAATTGCGCATCTCTCTCTTTTCGATCAGCCGACACGTCATCAGTCACCATGTCTTGCATTGCCTGTCAAGGAGAAATGCACTCTGGCCATCCGTTTGAGTGGCTTTGTCACTACTGACTTTCTAAATACATCACAAAGATGTATGAATGGACAGAAATAAATGTACAGACGTCACTGCAAATGCCCTGATCAGATTTGAAAGTTTCAAAACAAATGTTTTTTTATTTGTCCTTGTCCATGAGGTCTCATTTCACACACGAGTGATGGTTCCACATAAATCATATGGCTCCATATAGAGCTCAATGTCTTAAAAAATAGCTAAACTCAGCAATATAATGCAACAGTAGGTCTGCA
This sequence comes from Alosa alosa, assembly GCF_017589495.1. NCBI lineage: Eukaryota > Metazoa > Chordata > Actinopteri > Clupeiformes > Clupeidae > Alosa > Alosa alosa. The sequence goes on from NC_063201.1 coordinate 14,211,518, forward strand.
GTGAGGAATGTTTTAGGGTTTGCCTGAGAGAGCCCAATACGTTTTTACAGGGACAGAGTATTGGTCTTTTGGAATCCCACAAAGTTATTAGGCATGATACATTTGTTAAAATTTAGCTGAACAGAAAATTGGTGGATTCGAAAAAGGTGGATTCGAAAGTTCACCTAGGGCTATGTGAAAGCTGACAGTTACAAACTAACATTAAAACAGCCCTCCTGAAATTGGCAAGCAAAAAAGCTTTGAGTAGAGAAAAAAGTTGAAGAAACCCACACGACTTGGTTCTGAGGTTTTTTTTAGAAGAATAAGGACCTTCTTCCACTCTCCACTGAGCTTTTGTCCAGGTCAACCCAAGCTTGGACGCAAACGGCTCCATCCGCCAGGGTTTTGACTGGAGGCCCTCGGCAAACAGCCTCACCAGAAAAACAGGTCAATACGGCGTCCGAGCCATGATTGGTCACTTTGTGGTCTGAGCGCCTGGAAGACTGTGCACAATAACATTTTACTGGGTTCATAAACCTCTTGTGGATGTAAGAATTGTGCTTCCATAAATCCTTAGGTGTTAAAGGCAAGACTGTAAAGCTAAGGCAAAGAAGGGGGGGGGGAAATCGGAACACAAGGAGCGCTGGGACTCACTGCGGAGTGAATCCTAGCCAGGCACGTTGTAAACTAAAGGCGCTCACTTTTCTCCTTCAAGCGAGGGAGACGGCGGAGGCGTTAAGTCAGCCGGTTCTGAAAGCTCAATGTTAATGAATTGTGTCAATGAGTAAAATCTAAAGAGCTGCAGTGGATTATGGGAGTTGAAGCGAATTTGACCAGCTGTAAATAACAGCGCTGTAAAACGAGGACCGGGCAGGACAATGAAGCTAGATTGCGTACCAGTTGAAATGTGTCATATTCCTGTTTGTAGGCTCAATACAATACAAAGGCAGCTGGCAATAGAAGCTATAAAGTACAGAAATGAGATCTTAACATCACCATAAATCAAGCATCCTAGTGCAGTTAGTCTTTTAAATGTTTTATTCTGTGAATACCTTCATCTGAAGGAACTAATACAGCTAATGGCGACACTATTACGCTAAAATGAGCTCACAAAAACACCAATTGCTGAGGCTATAAATTACTTCATTTTTGGCTGTCAGTACAGCAAAGGTAAACAGATGAGCTAACGAAGAAGCAGCACAGCGCAAGCATCTGAGAAAAATACAGAATATCTAACACTATAGATAGACAAGAATAATAATTTCATTCCACTTCTCAATCTTGACAATTAACAGACATAATCTCTATGAGTGCAGTCTATCCAGTATCACCATCATGGATTGGATTGCTAGAGGATTGTTACTATTTCACGTTTTCACTTTAGTTTACTGTCTTGTGTGCAATTTCATGTGTGCCCTGTTGCATAACTGTCTCTCTCCTCAAACCGTGCTCTTCTATGCTCATGAGGAATTCGCCACCCCATCTCGGCAGCATGGTGGGTCGTACACAGTAATCTGATTACTGATTACTGATTACTCCTTTAAAAAGTAACTTAGTTACTTTACTGATTACTTGATTTTAAAAGTAACTAAGTTAGATTACAAGTTACTTTATAAGTTACTTTCAGCAGCTGCCGACAACACCCCCAACGCCTCAACATAAAAATGATAACCGGTTTTGCCAATACTCACTATACTGGAAGTGCATTTTAACAGCAATGTATAGCAGACATCCCAACCTAACCTACTTAGATACTGAAATTCAGATGTTTGTTCAATAATGTCTAAGTACACCAAATAAGGAAGGCCTATTGATAGAAATTGTTATAGTAAAATATGTAGATTTTTTTCATGTAGCCTTGGCAACTAGCCATCTTCTAGCCTATAGGCCTGAGTAATATGCAAATTAAAGGAGAATTCCGGTGTGATATTGACCTAAAGTGTGTTGAAACATGATGCAGTGTGAGCATTATGTCTCATTGCCCATCTCGGCTTGTCCCTTGCACTCCAAAATCTGGCTAGTTAGCCAATGCTACCAACAGCTTTTTCAATGGTGGTGCTTCGCATCGGGCTAGCCATGCAAATAAATCACTGTTTTACACCATTTACGAGGCTCAATGTATCTCCACACTTCATTGGTAGACTTCGAGGGCCCTGACATTTAAAACGAGACATTGAGAACTTTGAAAAAGCACTGGTAGTTTACTTACAAGGCGATTTATGCAGACAGTATCTTCCACGAAGTTTAAGCGTTTGCAGCCATCTTGAATTTAGTCACGATAAGCAAGCTTAAGTAAGAATGAACAGGTATGATAAAGGGATCAGATTCCAAAAATAATTCTGTGGAAATGCATGGACTCCAGTTGCTGCTACTGGAAGAAACTGGAATCCATGCATTTCCACAGAATTATTTTTGGAATCTGATCCTTTATCATACGTGACATTTATTAAGGAAAATGACAAAAATGGTAACGCACAGTAACTTAGATAAGTAACTTTAATCTGATTACTGGTTTGTAAATAGTAGCGCGTTAGATTAGTTACTGAAAAAAGTGGTCAAAATAGACTAACGCGTTACTGGCATCACTGGTCGTACAGCCACATGGCACACCTTTAAATGGGACGCCCTGTTAGGACCAATATGTAAACCAGCATGATTCACCCCATGTGGGCTGCTACTTTCCCAGTCCCCTTTCACTGACCTGGCCCTGGACCTGTGATCCCTTTCCCTCCCCCCGACCCTGATTTCTCTATGCCAGGAGCACACCCACTCTGTAATGGGCTTCAGATGTTCCTCTCACCATGGGGGCATCCATCACCTTCTCCCCCCTCACTCGCCCCTTCCTCTCCCTCGTCCCTGGGCGATCAGAACATCTCCTCATCAATTTCCCTCTGCGCGCCGTCTCCATCATCACAGAATAAATCGCCAGCGCCGTGGCGCTTGATGGGAGGAAAGTCTCACAACCTCATGGAAGGTGCCCATTCATCTCTCTCGCGTGACACCTCTGGGCGGGCTCATGTTAGTGGACGTTTGTGTTCGTGTGAGCAGTGAGGTGATGGCAAGGAGTTGTGTTAGCCATACGTGTTTGTTTGTGTGTGGAGCGGTGTGTACGTATGCATGTGTGTGTGTGTGTGTGCAGGGTGTGTGTGTGTGTGTGTGTGTGTGTGTGTGTGTGTGTGTGTGTGTGTGTGTGCACACACATGGTGTCATCTCTACCTCCGGTGTCAAGTGAATACAGATCTCATCTCTGGATCAAATACCCGATCCTGAGGGCGGGCTGATAGGTCCATCGATCAAGCTCAAATGATAGCATGACATGCTATCATACATACCCACACTCCGGGCCTGATCGATGGGCCGGTGCTGTGAAGCAGCCTACGAACACGGCATAGCCTGACAGCAGAGCCTCGTCGTGCTGCTGCTCCTCCTCCTGCTGTCTCTAGCCTGTCCAAGAGGGAAACAAAATAATCTCACCCAGCTCAAGGCTGCTAATTTACTCACCTAGGAGTCTGACTCAGCAGTTTAATGCCCCAATACACACACACACACACACACACACACACACATATACACACATATACTGTACACACACACACACACACACACACACACACACACATAAACGCATAAATGCGCGCACACACGCACACACACACCACCAGCATTTTTGTCTGGGTACTGAGACCTACAGGGAGGGTGGGATCAGATTGTTGGCACTGGGCTGGGCTGGGGGCGACGCTTCTCTAGCCAGATGAGATGACCCCTCACTCAGCAACCCAGCTGGCAGGTACAAGGAGCCCAGAAGAAACAAAGAGATCACATGCCTGTGGAAAGTAAACAAGTTAACAGTTTGGCTTTTTAACACTGTTCACACACACACACACACACACACACACACACACACACACACACACACACACTCACATACACATAAATGCCTGTGGGCAAACGCCTTTGAGAGGGAAAAAAGCACATGTGTTATGCGTTTGCAGTGATGTTCACTGGACCGTCGAAGTGCTGTGTTAAATAACGTTAGGAGTGGATGGAATCTTCATGTCCTAAAGTTCACTTGGACAAGAGCAGGCAAAATGATTTCAAGATTTCTCTGATTTGCCAGAGGCTAACTTTATTTCTTAATGTGCTTTTTTCCACAGAAACAACGCCACAAGTAATCATCAGTCAACACACGCAAGTGTGCTTGTATCTAACTACACAGCTGTTATACAGTAGTTATAACCATGTAATTACATGTAAACCACAGCCAAACTTCTGACTTATGGTTTTACACTGATGCATGGGTTTAGCAATCCCATGTGTGCAGTTGAACATAGCTCTCTGGCTGTGTGAGTTTAATTTCGTGCTCTAAGGGTCCTCATGGATCTGGTCAAAACTATTAACATTCGTCTTCACAGCAGGACTGCGTGGCTGATGCGCTTTAGCAAATTTCCTGTTGGACGGCGGGAATGCTCGGTGAGTCGGTGCTTTGCTTTACTGCTTTACTCATTTATCTCCCCCACATCTGGAAATAAGTCATTTTGGCTTGATGTTCAGTTCGGACCATCCCTCAAATGAGAGCCTGGGTCGGCGCAGTTACTTTTGGGGAAGAGGGGCAAGGGCGCGGGAAGGGGGGTGCTGGGGGTGCTGCAGCACCCCCTGCTGGCAGGAGATAGATTTTTAAAATTTGTTATATATATAGGCTATTTAAATAATTACTAATTCGCTGTCTGACATTATTTATATTTGTGTATGTGAAATGATGAGTCAAATAGCAAAAAAGGGTTATGGATAGGTTGGAATATAGGCTCTAAAAACTACTAAAAATTAACAGTTATAGAGATCAACGTGAACGTGAGTCAGTTACTGTAAGAACCGTAGCGTGGTTTCAGCTATGTGATAGCCAGAGAATGTCTAATCCGTAAACGGGCTCTGGTGATAGCGATCAAGTGTGTAGGCCTACGATTGATATAGGCCTACATATTCTATGAGATTTACACGTTCAAAAAAGCATGGATAAGCTGAAAGAAACTTTAATTGTGTTGTACAGTTTTGAAAAATTAATAAATTATAGCTAGTGAAATCATTTCACTAGTTGCTAAGATAGAAATTATTAGGACACATTCTTGCTGTTGAGACAACACACTTTAGGCTATTCAGGAATTATTTGCAAGATCATTGCAGCCTGATTATTAGCCTATATTTAAAGCCAAACATCTGTGTTGTGGTTTTGACGATCAGAAAAGTAATTTCCTTAGCTATACTGAAATAGGCTAATGATGTCAAGTGCGCTTCTGTGGGGTTAGGGTGGGTGCAGTGGAGTCGGAGTGCTGTCGCGGAACATTGGAATTTGTGGCTGCCCAGGACGTAGATAGATAGATAGATAGATATACTTTATTGATCCCTAAAACTTCTCTCTATCACCCGCACACCGCACTAAAATGATGTATTTAGCAGTCAAAATCCGAAACATAGGAGGAGAGAAATCGTCGGACATCCATTATTTTTGTTATTTAGCACCCCTGGTCAAAAATAGGTTCCCGCGCGCCTGAAGAGGGGTGCGACCCGACACAGCAACAAGATCACTCAGCAGAAAAGTTACAAGGTAATGGAAAGTTGAAAGAGCAATGGGTTAAGAGATAGAGAGAATAGTGAGAAACACACACACACACACACACACACACACACACACACACACACACACACACACACACACACATATATATATATATATATATATATATATATATATATATATATATATATATATATATATTTTTGTGATGTGATGACATCAGAAAACTCTGCAAAACAATGAATGTTGCCTCTGACTGGTGCTGACTTAGTAATTTGTCCAGAGTTGTGATCAGATTGAGATTCAGGAAGATGACCCAGTGCAAGATGAGTAACGTGTAGGTTTCTCACACCAACCTCAAGTTTCTCCATTAATGATCAGCTTCTTGAGAATTTGAATTATCCAATCAGAACACATGCAACCGGTTATATGGTTGCCCTACAACAAGAGATGGCAAAAGTACTCACTTTCCATACTCAAGTAGAAGTACAAATACTTGTGTTAAAAAATACTCTGGTAAAAGTAGAAGTACTGATTTAACTTCTTTACTCAAGTAAAAATAACAAAGTACAGGCTTGGAAATTTACTTAAAGTATAAAAGTAAAAGTAGTCTTGTGAATGACAACCATTTTTTATGCAACAGCACCTGGACCACACAAATGTTACCAGCGTGCAAGAGTGCCAGTCTCTCTTTTCTTCCCATAACCTGTTTGGCCATTTATTGGCTTTCTCCCCCAACATTGCACTGCCTACTTCAGAGGGCAGTGTGTTCTTTTGGCCTATCATCAAATGCTGGACATCTTTAGAAAGCTAAGATCCTGTAGTTTCTTAGGAAGCACTGGCACAGAGTTACAGAGCCTAGAATATAGTTTTTTTCTTTCTGCGAGATAACAAGCATCTCTGAACTGACTATACATTTCAGCCCTCTAGGTCACTTGATATGATTTTAGAAACACAATTGAGCCCTAGCACCAGGTCTTGTGAAAGCTGTGTGCAAAAGTAGATCAATATAAAATGAAAACTCAGTATTTTAGACCATTATTTGCCAAGGTATGCTCATGTGTTTTGTAATGCCTTATGGAAACTCTTCATAGGACTTTTGGTTACCCAAAATGCATATGCATATATGACAATAAAAGTCTGCATTTCTGAGGTTTCTTGTAGACTATTTGGATTGTGTGTCAGGTTCTGATATAGAATGACTACACAAAATGGAAAAATTACACAAAAGGCTCTATTTTTGCATTTTCTTTGTTGGCTTCATGCGTGTGTATAAGATGGACTATACATCTGCACAACTAATATTGGATAAAACAACATGGATATTTAATTCCTATGGATTCCTGTGAATATTTTAAGACCAGGAATGTAGTGGTAAAATAAGAGGTGGGTAAACTATGAATTCTGTGATCACAGTAAGGTATCAGATTTTTAGAAAAGGCATTCAGAACATGTTTGATGATGGTGCAGTTATTGTCAAATGTTTATAACAATACAAGTGGCATAAGTGTTTCATAGAGTGTTGATGAGTGTACATATTGTTATTGTGGATAATACAGTGTGATTTTTAAATGATAACAGTTGTAATTGGTGAATAAACTCTTTTGAGAGGTGGATAAACTCTATTTATCAGTCTAATTTCAGTGATGGGTAAACTGCGTTTAGTCTGCTTGTGTTTAGCGGCCTTCACTAGCCTACATCCCTGTTCAAGACCCAAGGCTGCATCTAGCCTACTTATTGGTAAGGATATAGGCTACACTGCAGCTAGAAGTTAGGGAAGCACCAAAGGCGAGGAGATGAGGAGGGCATTAGGCTATTGACTAAATTGAATTGAGACATGTGCTAACGTTAACGTTACTGCAATCAAGCTGCAATGATTTGCCACGAATGAATGCCGCCCAAATCGAGTCATCTTGTAGTGGTGCGTCAAGTGCAATGTAGCCTATATTCTGATCCGCTATTGATGATGCGAAAAATAATAACGGTAGGCTGAAATTATTTTAAACTAAAGTAACGAGCCAGTTTTGTAAAATGTAAGGAGTAGAAAGTACCGATATTCGTGTTAAAATGTAAGGAGTAAAAGTAAAAAGTCGCCTCAAAAATAAATAGTAAAGTAAAGTAAAAATATCTGAAAAATCTACTTGAGTACAGTAACAAAGTATTTGTACTTCGTTACTTCCCATCTCTGCCTGCAACACTGGCGTCATTCTGTCAGGGCAACCGCATGTCAACCATGATGTCATATCTATGTGCTCTGGCGTCAATATAACACCATTTAGCGCTTACACTGTACCCAGTTGGTTCAAAAACAAACTAAAAGGGTCATGATCCTTCCTGATCCACAGTGTTACGCAGTGCAATATCAAATAATCTGGCCATGCATTGACAATGTCAGAGACTTGTCTCCACTTTGTTCCACTTGACAAGTTCAGTTGTGACTTTTTGAGTGCATCTTTGATACAGTATTTAGACTAGTCTATGTAACAGGAAGGTCAGCATTGGTTTATGGCATGTCTCATAGGCAGAGAAAAGCTGTTGCTCTCAAACACTGTCCACTCATCAACAGAGTCAGATGAAGGAATAGATTAAATAGACATATATGGAAGGTTTGCACAGTGATTTCATGCTCCCTTGTATTTTTAGTATTTTTCACAATCCAAAAATATTTAATCAGTATTTCATTTTGATACATAGTATGCAGGGGCGCAGCTACCCATTTTTTGAGGGGTATGCAACAACAATATTGGTTGCCCCCCCCCACAAACACAAACAACTAAAGCAAAACAAAGGGCCAATAATTTACACTATTACTGTGCATTAGTGTGTATTGAATATGATTTTAAAGAAATGCTGCCAACTTGATGTTATACTTGATAAGTATTGATAAATGGTGCATTGTCACTTTAAGAGAGTCTAAACGGTTCTCATAACATCCTTTTGCCAGCTATTGTTCACAAGCTGATAGGCCTACTCTAGCCTTGTTTGTTTGCACCACATTGACAACACAATATTAAGTTATTACAAGGAGCCTTCATTGTTAGGATATGGAAACATGTAATGAGTTGCTGCTAGCGTGACATTTCTGTTTGCAGTTGGCCATCAAATGTGCAGTATGAGCATGGTAGCCACCTAGCTATCTGAATGGAATAGGCTATGTTTCAATCGGCATTATGCTTAACAAACGCTAGTTAGTTTGTTAACATTCATATTCCCTCTTTCTTTTTCTATTTTTAGCTGCCAACAGCTTTTTTTGCTGTATCCATCTTTTTCCATAGACAGCAACTCACTACTCGTAGGCCTATCTGCTCGCTCAGCGCTGACGGCGCCCCCACTCCCTCTTCTATGTCAAAATTCTATGATGGAATCTTATGAGATATAGGCGCCTACTCTCGGTTAAGTCCTCTAAAATGTTATAGAACATTGAGAAAATGTTGAAATTATTTAGAAATGGACAGCAGTAGCTACATATAGAAAATACCCATGGTGCTGCGCCCCTATGCGCCGCATAGCATACCCACTTTTTGCACCACTGATGGTATTTAGTAGTTTGATACACTTAAAATTAGGGTATTAGATATTGTATTTCCTGCCAACACCTACAGACATACCACACACCAGAGCCGCACACATAGCCTAATGGTAGAAATTAAGAATTTTTTTCCATCCCAAAAAGATGATTGTGATTGATGGTTGTGGAGGTATGTTTCCCTGACAACCCCAAATCATTCTTCTCCACATGGAATCCATCTTAATGTGACATTCCATGCAAGTGCTGGGAACGAGACATTTGTTGAACAAGACGCCTGGCTCCACTCAGTCAGATGTTGCACAGCTTCAGCAAACTGACGTTTCCACAGCCGTGTCAAAACATTTAATTGTGAATATTTATTATTTCAGTGCATGAAACACAATAATTCACTTTGCCAGGAGCTATTCTGTAGCATTGTCTTTTTTACACAAACATTTATGCTTGTGGGGTTATTTTGCATTTTGTTCTCACAATAACAAGCACTGACGTATTGAAGAAACATGAGGCTGTCTGGACATTTACTGCCCGACTCATCAAAAACAAAAGCTCAAAACTTGCTCTCAAACAGTTGCAGTTTATCTTGCGACTGACTGTGCAGCTTTGCTGTTCCTCCTCTGGGTGCCTGAATTAATAGACCTTCAGATGTTTGTTTTCAATTTGAAATTTGAAATTTGAAAGTAGTCCTCTCCCTGGTCGTTAAACATCAGACAACTCAAAGGGACAGAAAGTAGAACAGCAACCAAGCAGTGTGTGTGTGTGTGTGTGACAAAACAAAATAAACCTAAATGAAATGGTTTGGCAACTATACCATTTAATTTAGGCAGACTCTCATAGAAATGAGGTTTGTCTTCTTTTCCACTGAAGGATGATCTTCTCCAGCACCTCCTGCCAGTCTTGTTGTTCACTAAAAGTGTAGGCACTTGTATTGTCTTCAGATGACGTCCCTTGTGTTTGTTTGTTTGTTTACTCTATCCCCAGGAGCTTTGTAAGAATGCATTGTGAGTCACTTTCCCCGCTGTGGCTACACACCATCCTTATTTGCAATAAAAAGCAGCAACTTTTGCTGTAGAAAATGTATCATTACAATAAAAAAGGGCCACTACTACTGACCGTCAGCTGCATATCAGCAGGCGCCAGTAAACAATGAAATGAAATATAGAGACATGTTAGTGTTATTGGGTGTGTATGTGTTTGTAACCAAGGCCACACAAGCAGAAATACAGTTCTCTTTCTGGCCAAGTACAAAGAATGCAATTTTTAGGCGGAGAGAGAGAGAGAGAGAGAGAGATGGAAGGAGTGAGGGAGCGAGAGACGGAGGCCTTTCCAACCAACTGGAATATAACAAACGGGGCCAGCCTAGTCAGTGTTGGAGCACGAGCCACCTCTTTCTCTGGGTGTTAGGGCTTTTCACAACCTTTCTCCTCGCCCCTTATTGAGACATCATGTTTACTGGAAAGCCATGAGAGCGCTGTAATTGGATGCAGAGGATTGGCGTTCATCATGACAATTTCACGTTGCGACGAGGACGTGACTTTTGCTTATTTCCGTGCCTCGCACAGAACCGCTCCACGCTGGGCCCCGGAACTTGTTCGAGCTCCAGGAGAATAAATATGGAGCTTCGCTGGCATTCATCAGGAGAGCTTTGGCATTGGGCTTTCGTGGCCTGACGTTTGAGTGACAGTGCTCCCACCTCCCCTGTTCCTGAACCCTGATTTGAAGAAGGCACAGATGCGGACGGAGAGTGCCAAAATACCAGCGAGGCATGCTATGATACAGGATGGAAACTGGCATGCATCAGGGGCCCTTGACAAAAAACTTCTGCAAAATACAGTCTCTATTCTGGTCAAAACACAGATCGGTTCACCTTCTCTTCCAATGTTAACTGCGTGTGTGTTAGAGAGTTCTCAGACAGCACACACCCACACACACAGACACACATACTGGCAGTTTCAGTCACCTGCTGGGAGAACACTTTGAGACATGGAGACTGTTCTTAAGGTCATCACCCCAGCGCTCTGACATGGTAACCAGGACAGCCGCCGTGGCCTCTTGTCGATCACCATGGCACCCTCGCCCCCTTGGACGAACCCGGGTGGCAGGCGTTGCCACGGGACGGCAAGTGTTAAGGAGCAAAAATGTGAGAAATGCCAGCCCTTGATCTGTCAGCAGTGAAAAATGGCCGGCTGTCTGCGGGACACTGCGGTTTATGGAGGCCGGCACATTAATCTAGTCTGACTTATTCCCAGGCCTGCCAGGCCAGCGTGTGATCTTACCCCAGCACACATGCACTAGGGGCTTTCTTTTCCTCCCACCTCCCCTCCTCATTCTTCGCTGCTTGCATTGAAGCACATGAAAAAGAGGAGGCCGAAGCTTTACTTCAGCTCCCATACCAACGGAACCTCACAAAACACCGTCAAGCCCCCTTGGATGCCCTCACTCAATCCCAGACATACTTTGGCATCCACAATCGGAACAGAAAAATAGGAAAGGGGGGAAAAATGGTCCATATGGAGCTCACTTCAATTGCAGATTTAGGTTTTCTGCAATCCAACATTCTGTCCAGTCATCCATGATGTCCAGTCTTTAATTTAAATGTGAGAGGTATGGACATTATGGCTTCCCCACAAGGTCAACTGGGCACACTGTTCATCAAGGTAGACTCTGAGGCTGCCCGTTAATCTCTGATGGTGTGCCAGCAATCGGGCAAAAGGAGGGGGCACTGGCGTACAATGGCGAAAAATGCTAATAGACTTCGAGTACATAATAGTTTTGGTTTTAACCCGCGTACCTCTCTTCACAACGGTTACAATTTGGGTTTTTGAGGGAACCAGCCCCGATTGTGCAGTTGGGCTAAGTTTCCAGCCTCTGAGAGAATGTCTAATAGGCCTACTGCCTGTCATTTGTGGGTGAAAAAAATAACTCGAGTGCAGAGGAGGGGAAAAAAGACAATAACAAAATATTGCAAATGCAAATATGCCGCTGATGGCAAAAAATGTCAGGCACATTGCGATACTTGTTTTGAACCTTTATTCCTGACACGCTAAGTCGGTTTGTAAACGAGACTGTGCTGGTTGGGTAAAAGCTGATTGAGCCAAGCAGTATTGGACACTGTCTGGGAGAACCCTACCCCTCGACAGGCCGAGCGTGGCTGTATCTAGGCCTACGTTCCACCCGAAGTGATGAATTCACTGTTTCCATATAGGGAGTGGTAGGCTATTGTTCATGAAATATGATATGGCCGCAGTTATGAAAATTTCTCATAAATATGACACTGGATTTTCATTTAGTATGGCTTATTAGCATTTATTACCACTGAATGCTATAACAAGGTCTTCATGGGAAAGAGCCAAAGGTTTGATTGGATGACTTGAGATATTTCATGCGCAAGCTAATTTTTTACTATGAATGACATGAAAGATAAGCCCTTCTCTTCGCTCTCCTTCTTTGCTATCTTTTGAGCTAAATTTCCCCTTTCCAATTATTTTTGTCCCTCACAGATTTCAAGTATATTTAACATTCACCTTCCAAAGCCTTTTGAAAATGTAACTCTACACTCCTTCCTTGTTATTTTTTTGTACCAGAAAATTAAGAATGGCTATTAAACTCCATCACTAGTCTCTTGGATGGTACCGGTAGGTTATGTGTTGTTAACATGGACATAAATGTAATTCCATCATTCCAATTTGATATGTTAGTTTTGTCTGTGAACTCCTGCCACCGGCAATGCCTTTTTAGCCTTGCCAAAGAATTCATATGATTTGAATGAAGACTTAGCTCATAAAATCAGTCTTCCTTCTTTTCACCGTGATTTTACTGCAGGGCTTAGAAAGGGCAAACTTTGTGCTTCAGTGTTAATATTTTGCAGATATTCACAATCCATTTGCTATATTTATACAATATTATACAGATAGATCATTCAACTTGATCTATTTAGACCAGTCTACCATTAACGATACTGAGGTTGTGTCCTCTGTATTTTGCAGATTTCACGTTTCATTAAATGAGAATAGAGCTGACGTCAAAGATCCATGCATCAATGCAACGCTATGTTACATTAATAAGCGTTACGTCTGTTTTGGAAATATTTTGGGCTGTCTTCCTACAGTATATAGCCCTACAATCTAATGCTCTGGCGGAAACAAGAGCTCATCAATTCAAATCCACAGAGTGTTTTATTTATCAATGAATAACCGAATAGCTAATCTGATTTATTAATGCACCGCCATGTTGTTTCCAGTCTGATGTATTGGTGTGTTATTTACAGAGACAGAGACAGAGGTGGAAAGTTCATGGGAGAGGATACTTGCTAAAAAGGTAAGTAACAAATGGAGAGGCAGGCAGGGCCACTGCCAAGACAGAGATGCCAACCCACATTTTAGGATATTAGGGGATGGGATGTTCTACTATGCCCAGTATCAGAAAATAAAAGTCTGACCATATCTTCCAGAAGTTCCCTAAACCATGCTAATACTATTTAGCACAACTCTTCAGACAGATATATCAGCTTATTAGTGAAATCACTGTGTTTAGTGTACTAGAACCAATCCATGGTTGGACTTCTGAAGCTGGGGTTACCTCTGACACTGGGCCTCTATGGGGACAGCAGAGATATCCTTCACCAACCCCTTTTTCACACAAGCCATATTTCTTGAATAATTCCTATTCAGGGACTATACTTATATTTAGACAATTGTTATGTTAAACAAAAACACTAGGAGAGAGAAACAGACAGTTTACCCTGAAGAGAAGAGAGGGAAAAGAGGAAGAGAGGAGAAGAGAGGGATAGAACAGGCCTTCCAAAGAGATGGAAGGGCACAAAAGAAGGGGAGAGAGATCACGAAAAGGTAAGCTCAGCAGTGCTCTGCGCTCGTTAATCATGTAAATAAAATCATTCTTAGCCAAATGTACTTATCTTAGTGCTTTGTTGTGACTTGTCCAAAAAGGTGTTCCAGTACAACTACACTTATACATAACAATTCGAAAAAATCTCACCTGAGTGCAAGTAAAACTTGTAAAGTAAATGCTGCAGTTTAAATAAGTAAAACATGATTCTGGATATTAAAATTGAATCAACCTAATTTGTTGTTTATATGGGCCCTCACCATGTTTAAAGCCAGTGGCCCACTAGCAGAAAAGGTATTATAAAGTGAAATTAAGCTCACAATGGATGCCTGTGGTCTAGATGCTGGGCATATTTTAAAACCATTCTACATTCTGATTGCTTTTAAAGCACATGTTGATGGCAGTGAGGTCTTAGTTAAATAGACATGCTCTTTTTAAATACCTGTGCAGACTAACACAGTTTTGCTGGGCTAGCAAATAAAATAAATAAAAACACAATAAGTAAGATCAAAACAACGATCAATCAACCTACAGTGCACCTTCAAAAAAAAATTCACGTTGGCATGTGCCACTGGCTGATCCCTGCACTGTAAATGAATCATTAAAGCAACACCAAAGAGTTTTTTGTACCTTAAAATAATGTTTCCAAAATCGTTTCAGTGGTTAATCAACTCATAACAGGGTGAACGGCACTTCTGAATTCGCTTCACGGCCCTGTATATCGGCTATAACCGCACTATGTAAGTTTGCCAGATCGGGTAGCGGATCTGTAGTTCGATGGAATAAAACATAAGAAACTACAAATTTGACTTGCATCTGATGGCGCAATACATCGTACTTTCATAAAATCATGCAACATATTCTACCTTGTCTGACATCGTTATTTGCAAAGCCGGTGCTGGATAAACAAATAGCGTGCGTGCGACAGAGGAAAAGTTCTTTGGTGTTGCTTTAAGTCCGTACTTTATCCGATTGAGCACATGGTGCTGCTAACGCTAACACCGCAACAGAGACAGAAAGGAAGCCATCATTATTACCTTGGGTGCTTGTGGTCACTTTTCAGCCATTTCCCTCTCCCCACAAACAGATGGTAATGTCTCCCGCCTGCCAACTCTTTAGTAAAAAAGAGAGAATAGAAGAGACACAGTGTGTTGTGTGTGTGTGTGTGTGTGTGCAGCGTCCAATATTTTACCATTAATCTCTTGTGCACATGGCACAAATGCTGCTCTGTCAGTCTGGAGGCTTTTTTTTCCACCTCTTGGACCAGGCATTGCCAGAGAAGGAGGATGAGAGGTGTACAGGATAGTGTCCCTGGACTGAGATGCACTCCAGCATGAGAACAGGGCTCTGGACCCATCACCGACCTCACATCACATCACATCCATTCATGCAGCAGCATCAGCAGCAGCAGCAGCATCAGCATCAGCATCAGCATCAGCATCAGCAGCAGCAGCAGCAGTGGTAATCAGCAGCTGATCAGCAGCAGCAGTGGTAATCAGCAGCTGATCAGCAGCAGCAGCAGCAGCAGCAGCAGCAGCATCATCATCATCAGCATCAGCATCAGCATCAGCATCAGCATCAGCAGCAGCAGCAGTGGTAATCAGCAGCTGATCAGCAGCAGCAGTGGTAATCAGCAGCTGATCAGCAGCAGCAGCAGCAGCAGCAGCAGCAGCATCATCATCATCAGCATCAGCAGCAGCAGCAGCAGCAGCATCAGCAGCATCATCATCAGCAGCAGCATCAGCAGCAGCAGCAGCAGCATCAGCAGCATGCCCCCCCCATTCTCCCGCCACGTCCTCCTGCAGACTGGGTAAACTGCCGACATAACAAGTGATGACAGGGATCGTATTGTCGGGCCAACGATAGAAGCCATTTGCAAGAAAAAAAAGAAAAAAATGCATGACATTAGGCTAAACTATAAAAGTTTTTGTTTTTTTCACTCGTGAAAGAACAGCTGTAGCTGTAATTTTACTGAAAGCTGTTCAGAGAACACTTGTGACAATTTTATGCAATCAATCTAGCTTGTACTTGAACTGCGCAAGAGAGCAAACACAGAGACGTTCCCCGCCAAAAAGAAAACGGCCCGTCTGAACCCAGATAATGATGACTGTCTGACAGCACTGGCATGGCACCCAGTTATGGCGGCCAACGTGACCGTACTGTCACCCTCAACTCTTGCATGGTGCTGTGTGTGTCTCACAGATGTGAGGAAGAATCTGCCTCTAAGCCTTTCGGAACAGCGCTGAAATCACAGTCCAGGGCTGTTTAGATCATATCGGTGGACTTTTGCTAACCTTCCTTCTTTGTGTCTGCATTTATGGTCCTTCTAATTAACAGTGGCAATCTGGTGCATAGCTGAACCTCCTTAATGGGAAGAACTAAACAGCTTACTGGCAAAGCAAGCCGTGCGTGGCCACGGATCTCCTGAACACATGTGGTTGTCATAAATACATCAGCCCCTGGTTTAAGAGCCTAGGGGTTGGGGTTGGAGGGGGTAACGATCTGAACTTTGCAAAATGAGTGCAACCAACTGCTATCATCTCAACACCGTCAATTAGACACATGATTAACAAAATCCAGATAAAATGAGAAATGATGAATGACTGGAGGCGCTCTCTCTCTCTCAATTAGAATGATAAAATGCTGTGCTATCTTTCTCTTTGTTGTGTCGAGTCATGAGAGGCCTATGCTGTTCTGTATGCTTCCAGATGACCTCCAATAGCAGGAAGTGTCAATATCAAAGGGTGGCCGGGGGAGGGGGGACACAAAAGCGTTCCTGTCATCTCCATGGCCATAACACGCTGCCCTTGATTCTAATCTGAGATCTCTTTTGTTCATGAGCTAAATGAAAGCATTGTTCGGAAGAGTCAGAGATGTTGTGTGCAGTCACGATGAACACAAGCCTCACACCTGAAGCCAGAAACATAAGCCACCTCAGGGAGTGGGAGGGCCGGAGGGGGAGAGGGGGAAATGCTGTAACCTGAGCAGCATTCATAAAACTGGTGCTGGAGACTTGTACCATTGTAACACCACATTTCCTTCGTCCTCAAAAAAAATCGTCTTTCCTCCCTCTTTGTCTTCTAAGCAATTTGAGGTTTTTAAAATAACTGTGTGGTCTTCGACACAACGCTCACCGGCTCAACCAGCAGCCAATCTAAATCTACCCCACCTCCTTTCAACCTTGCGTAATCTGGGCCTTGTGTGGGGTAACCCGCTTGGCGTTCTGGCCGAGAAAACAATCTGCAAGAGGGATTTGTGGTCTCAGGGGGAAAGAGACTGAAAAGAACCACTGTCTACTCGGGCTGGCCTGGAGCGTGCCTAGCTCGTCCCCCTCCTATAATTGGACATACGCCATGCACTCTGATGGAGCACACAGACAGGATGTAGCTCACAAGGGTGGATGGTAGGCCAGCCCACCGAAGGGATCAAGCAAAACTCACTTTCACCTGGAATGATCTCCGGTAGACCACAAATGCACCACCCAGAGAGAGAGAGAGAGAGAGAGAATACATTTATTCATTTGACTTTATCAGATATTCCTCTCCATGACAGTACCTGTTCCTGTTCAAGTAGGTAAGCAGTCAAGCCAAGAGAACTTTTGCATAAACCACGATAAGAACATAGATCACTTTCATAATCATGTTTGGAAGGGTTGGCACAATTGCTTGGGCATTTGAAATAACTGGCCTAGAATATGATTCACAGTTCACAGCTTAATGATGACCAGTTCATTTTGGGTGAACTACATTTTATTTTTGCAAACCACCACTGAGCAGAATTTGAACATTTTTTACAGACTGTTACCATTGGCCCACCACAACCTAAAGGAACATCAGCCATAAGATTTTTTTTTTTACTAAAAAGACCATATTGTGTGGGTTCTTCAATAAGGTTATGGCATTCAGGATTTTGCAAGTTGAAGTTTTCTTTCGAACTGTATTGGCATTTTAAGAGTGATACATTTCCCCATGCTCTTTTCCAAAACGAAAACTCCAGCCATGGCTGTTTTAAATCAATTACAGTCAGGAAATCACTGTGTTCTCAAGTAGTCAATATTCTGTGGTATTACACGAAATGCTTGGACAGCTAGGTAAATGAGGAGTAAAGAATCACAAGGCATGCCTCTGTTTCAACAAACACGTTGTGTGTTTTTCATGGCATGTGCTCTTCTTGGAGGATCATTTCTTATGAAAACAGATTGTTCCAGGAAATGATGCATTTCACTTTTTTAATAACAAAAGCAACTTAAAGACACTGAATTATTGTTCGGAGAGTTCAGCTTAGGTTTGTCTATGAGTGACTCTGTGTGTTTTGAGGGTGGGGGGTGGATTCAGGGAACTTTCTATAATTGCTAATGCTAAGCCTACTTTTCTTCTCCTGACTAGTGTAGAGGCAGACAGGACAACGTGGAAAATGGAACCCCTCCCTAACTGCGCTAAAACTTTGCAAAGCCACTGGAACAGATATTACAAGTCTGGCAATTCTCATACTCAAGCTTATCTGCAGGATAATGAAAAAATAACAGTATTTTTTAGAAAGGTTGTTGTGAAAGAAAAAATAGGATGGTTTTTATGAAGAATGTTTCTAGTGGTTGATGCAGCAATCAGTCTTGATTCTCGTAAATAGCTTTGATGAAACATGCTCCAGATTTAGAGGTGAAGTCTTAACCACAAACATCTTAAAAATCAAGTAATATTGTCTAAAGGCAAATTAAGACCTCTTATGCAAACAGACCAGGAGGCAACATTGCCTGAGATGGTTCAAACTCTATGATGGTTGGTCATTGCAATTCCCGAAATTTGTGCTCCTAACTTTGATTCAATTCCCAGAATTGGGGATTGGGCCCAGGCGCCTTGCTTCTCGAATCAAAAGATCTTTTACTTCAGAAGGCAGCAATCTGTGACTGGGCAGGATAGATTTACCACCTAACATCTCATCCATAATTCTATCCATACCACCGCTTCCCACCGTTCAGCATCTTTCCCCAAAGCAGACAGAGATGGATGGACCCAGAGGACTCGGCCACTTGCTCACCTCCTCCACAACACTGCCAGCTCACACTCACCATCACCTTGGGTAATTCTCTGCCATCCATCCTTGGTGTGGCGTTTGGTTGTCTTCACCCATTTCAGAAAAAGAAACCCCACATAGCTATTTTTTCCCTCCACTGCCTCTTACCCTCCAAAATGAGAAACAGCTCAGACGCTGAGTCGTCTTTGTTTTTGGGAGACACCCCCAATGCATGACGGGACTTTTCCTTCATGCCCTTTCAGTGGTGCTGGCAGACGCCGTGATTGCCATATGGATTACTGATGATATATAAATGGTGCCGGGGGCCATCCCTGAGCCTCGTGGGAAATAGCTCGCAGCAGCACGGGAGCTGCGTAGAGTGTAACGCTGCCGTCGCCACCACTGCCTGCGGCGGGCAGGCAGGCAGACCCGTTACTCCGTGACCCATGAGCCTCAGAGTGCTCGCCTGACAGCTCACATTTTCCCTCGTGACGGACGGAGATGTATGGAGGGGAAATTTCACACAGCACTTCTGGGAAGGCTGAGAGAGGCTCTCGAAGGCTGCTGAATGATTTAGGGCACTCCGCTGGCATGGATGGCTGCCGAGGCGGTAGGGTGCCAAGGGGTGAAGGGGTGGGGAGGGGAGCACAAAGGTTGAGGTGAGGCAGTTCTAGGATTGAGACATCCCATTTGGGGGCTCTCTCACTTCTTTGGACAAGCTTACTCCCCCTTAAGTCGAGAAGCTTCTCTGCTGTCTGTTAGGGCCGAGGTAAAAGCCAGTGGAAGGCAAAAGGTCCTACCGGTGTTGGATAATCTCCTTGGGAATCAAGGATTAGAGCAACGTTAAGGGCTAATCCGCAGCACACTGGAGAGCTCTTTACATCCCATTAGAGCACTCTCAATCCCTATGTCTAAAAGGTGGAGTCCACCTGATGACAGTGAGCCAGTTTCTTGTGAGAAGCTGTTTGACTTGGGCCAGGTGAGCCGGCCAATTCCTTTGATTAATTCACACTCACCTGATGAAGACAAATGAACTTAGACACAGAGAAGTAGGGCGACTCATGGTCAAGACTAGGGATAATGAATGAAATCAAAGTTGTTTTATTCTCAAGTGATGTTTAGATCTCTCTTAAGTTTCATCAGTAGGAAACTCTTTGTGGCTTTTATTTCTCTGCCATTTGTAAAACACCTCATAATCTGATAAACAATAGTACTTTGTATTTCTCGGCTCCACTATCAAGATTTATATGTCCGCCTGGGAAACAGGGTTACAGCTGTCATAGCTGTGAAGGACAGATGGGCCAATGAACTCATATAGCTAGGTCAACCCCCCACCCCCACCTGCAGCCAACATGACTATGCTGAAGTCAGCCCTCTCTAAACAGCTCTCTAAAACCATCATCGGAGAATGATAGCTGGATCTCCCATGTGAGATCTTTGGTGAAAAAAAATTCTTGTGGCTTACAGGATGAGGGCATAATTTCTGCAGGGATCAAGTGGCAGAAGTTTGTTTTCTTACAAGACTTTTCATTTTTCTTTGCAAAGTCGTAAACAATGTTATTTTTGTGTCTTTCATGTCTGCAACCAAGCTCTTAAAAAGTTTCCTCATGATAAGGATTAAGATTGTCATAACTTTAAAACATGTTTGATGACTGTGGTTACAACCATGAAGTTTTACCTCCAGACTACAGATGGCAGTGTTGCATTAAGTTGTGCTGCGTTGTGTTGGGGGAGTCTTGGATTTATCATTCACACATCAAAGTGATTGACATATTCTTTTACAGACCATTTACAAGCATTTAATGACCTTTACAAGTGAGGCCCTTCTTTGGGTTCATTCCGCCGGTTGTCTGGGAGACAGTCATCCACAAGTAAACGATACCCTTCCTCGAATCAAACATCCTTGATGGCTCCTGAAAAAGCTTCACTTCAGCTCAGTGGTTCCTGTAAAAATAACCACTCTGTCAGCTTCCCTTCAAATGTCTCTTGGCTTTCATTGGTTACGCTAGTTTGGAGTACAAAATCAAATGCAGACACATCCAAGGACCGAGGCATTAAAACTGACGAGCAAATGGGTTTCTCTGCCTCTGCTTTGAACTCTCGACCCTCTACGACCCACACACACACATTTTTTTTTTTTTACAGCAACTGGGTGTACACCACTAGAAAGAGCTGTAAAGTCAGCGCTCAACTTTTCCACCGGTCTATATGTGAAATTATGAGACAATTGCCGCGACTTAATAAACAAAAGAAGATGGAAGTAACAGCTGACCCAGTCCGGGTGAGCGAGAGGCAAGACATTCATTTAGCCCAACACCATTCAACAATTACACGCCAGGGCAGTAGGAAACCAGACGTCCTTTTACACGCCACATGCACCTCATGCTCGCTCTCTCGCTTTTTCATTCATTCATTCCTGTCATCATTCTCCATCTAGCCCCCATTTCATCACTTTTCTCTACATCTCGTTTCTCTCCATTTATTTTCACCCTAAACTGCACTGACCATGTGTTCTACAGCTCTTCTCTCCCTCTCCATCATTTCCATGGACTGCACATCTTCATTCTCTTTTGTCATAGTTTCTCTAGTGCCCATCCTCTAAACGGTCCCAGGTACATGAGGGGAATTGCCTTGTTGTAATTGCGGTGATGCTCTGATTTGGATGGTGTTTCTCCAAGCCCCAGCTGGATCTGACTGAGAAGCGAGAAGCTGGGCTCTTACATGCAGCCCCCTTTTTTTTCTTTTTTCCCTAATGAGCCTTTCCTTCTCGGCCACCCTAAAGTGTTTCAGCAGATCCCTGCACTGCCTTTGGGGCGAAATGGAAATGGGGGCTATGCCAGTTCACACTCAACCCGCAAACCCACCCACCCACCCACACACACACTCACACTCAAACAGACAGTCTGCTGAGAAGGCATTCTATGGAAGCATTGACGGCGTAGGCGGACTTCATTATCATCTTTATCATTACGATAAGTACTTGCAGCGCTGGCTAGGTGGTCTGATAGCGTGGTTCCCTTTTGGAAGTGTAAGAACTTCATCCAGCTGCCTGACCGCCACTCTGCACCGAGCCTGATTGCCGTGTCTCAGCTGACGGTCGCCCTGGGCGGGCACGTCAATTGGGTCGGCTCTGCCAAACACCCAGATAAAAAGCAGAGGATAACAGAAAGAAAGAAAGAACAGGAGGGGAGGTCCATAAATCCCCTTTGATGAGAGATGGGAAAACACTTGGGCAAGACACATTTGATTTTGTTATCCTTATTTATTATTTTCTATTATAACAACTCTTTATTGAGACAGGCAGTTGGTTGACCCAGAGGGGTCGACCACGATAAAAAGGTTACATCATTCAGACACGAGGTCAAACAGGTCACACACTCGCAGCCTCTTCGTTTTAAATAACTTAAAGTCCTCTATTAACATTCTAGTCCCTGATTTTGCACTGTAGGGAGTACTCTACTGGCTTCTGCTGCAGAAGGCCTGACAAACAAAACCTAAACGACCCATGATGGATATCAAAGAGGGTGAGGGTGGGTTGGGGGGCTGGAATGGGGGAGCCCTATATCCTGATCACCGTGGCGGTGGCAGGGTGGAGCTATACAGTAGGAGCTGCCATGTAGTGATGGGTGTAGTTGACGGAGAGAGAGAGAGAGAGAGAGAGAGAGAGAGAGAGAGAGAGAGAGAGAGAGAGAGAGAGAGAGAGAGAGAGAGAGAGAGAGAGAGGCTGTATGGACTCCAGGCTCAGGACATGGTGATCTGCATGGACTCCAGCATCTCCTCCACAGCCTTCATGGAGCACTTGTTCTCCTTGGTCCCACGGCCGGCCAGCTAAAGAGCACAAAGAGAAAACCAGGTAAAGGGGTGAAAAAAGTGCCATGTCCAGGTGCCAAAAATGGCTTACTCAGGGGTCAAATTTAAAACTGAACTCTGGAGAGGCAGCATGCATAAGGGAAGAAAGCACACACACCTACTAAAACCAAATACCAAAGGCCTTCTTTTGTAGATGAACAGTTATAGTCCATGAACCAGATGAGAAGTCTGTACCATATGAGGGTACTAAACAAACCTGTTTTATTTTTGATTGGCTACCCACAGACATGACAAAAATGCATGTTGGACTTTCCAAACTCACAACTGAATTCCTTTACGACAATTATCACATTTTGTAACACACCAAAAAGAAAGAAAAAAAAAAAGAAAAGAAAAAAAAAGGACACCAAAATTCTTTCTGGTTATGAAAAAAACCCAGTGCTTAAAAACATGACAGCTTCCCCTTCCTGGCTTATTACTCGCCCATGACTAAGGCAGCTGAGGACGTCCGAACCAACGGCTTAATTGACCTAATCAGAGCATAGGAGTCATCAGGTAGTTTTTTTCGCTTGATTGGCTTGCGCGAGTAGGCGTTGTTTTTAAAGAGGGAGGAAAATGTCCCTAATGAGTCACTCCCTCTCGGCCCCTGAAACTCCAGCAACTTCTCATCCAGTGCTCTCCTTTCCCCCACTCATTCTTCTCTCTCCTGGGGCAGGACGCCCCATCTGGTGTGACTCATCTCCACTGCCCCTCAGCATCCATCTCCTCAATTAAAACAGGATAGCCCCGCCAGGCCAATAAAAGGCAATCATTGTAGCCACGGAACACACACACACACACGCACACACTCCTATATCTCCAAAACAGAAAATCTTAATCTTCTATACATTTTATTTTTCGCCGATCTCCTTAAAAAAAAAAAAAAAAAAAAACTTCATGGTCTAAACCATTTAGCTGTCTGATGTCCAGGGAAGAGAAGAATAGGGAAGACAGGATAGGAGAAAGTAAGAAAAAGAGAAAAATAGAGAGAGAAAGGTTGGAAGCGGGTAAGAGGAGCACAGCAGCCCCAGAGCGAGCCATATTCCACTGAGTCATCAGCCTAAGACAGTGAAACAGCAGCAGAGAGAGTGCACAGAGTGCTACTTCCCAGGCAGGGGGTGAGCCTCATTGGAGACACCCAAACCCCCAAAAGCCACCTCATTCCATCCACCGAAGTAACCAACCACGAGTCCTGTTCTTAACGCTCCTGTTCTGGCCTTATGCCCCCTGGTCCCCTGGTTTGTTGGCTTTAGGGAGTCATTCATCTTCCATTCCACTATGAGTGTATGAAAGTGCAGTAGCCCATCATTTAAAAGCGTGCGCAGACCCCCACACACACACAATCACCTCTCCTGTTATGGGTCAGTTCAGGCAGGCCAAACACAATCACACATACACATTGTGTGCGTGTGTGTGTGTGTGTCTTACACTGTTGCTATGGATGTGTGTGTTTGTTTGTATGTGAGCTGGTCAGCGGTCGACTGGGTAATTGCGGTGTGAGTCACCCATAACCAGAGGTGGCAGACAGATTAGGGAACACACAAGAGCAGGGTCAAGAGAAACATCCGGAAATAAACAATTTTCCTCCCAGGACCGTGACAAAAGCCTGGGCCATGTAATTCAACATGATGCCCTACTACCACAACTGCTAGTTAAATACATTTTAACCACTTGCCAGTAACACCAACATTAACTAAAACCCAAAGAAGTCAGAGTCTTCAAGAACCACCAACACCACAGCATTCTTCTCCACTGTCTGGCCTGCTCTCACTGTGCAGGTTTTTCAGAGGGCCTCTCTTCCACTGCCTGCTACACAAGCCTCTTACTCCCAGTATTACTGTTACGTATTTGGATGACATGCTTATCCAGAGCGACTTACAGAGACCAATTACAGGGATGGTAGGGGGTTATATGCTCAGGGACCCAATGATCGTGGTGGAAGCTGGGAATCGAACCCATGACTTTCTGCCTTCTGCTTGGAAGTTTAGTTTCCTAACCACTACACCATCACCAAGTCCAAAGAGCTTCTGTTCCTCTGCTGCCTGCTCCACGAGCCTGCTCTTACTGCTGGGCTCCAGTTCCAGCTCTGCTTCACACTCCATTGAGCTTCCATAGGCCTGAGGGGTTATCTGATGAGCCCAGCAGAGCAGTGGGGAGGCTCCAGGTCTAACTGGGCCCAGCCTGCGGTGCTACACAAGACACCACATTTTCCAGGCAACCTTGTAATACAGACAGTAATAGTGTCACGGTGCAGAGAGCATTCAGGAAGAAAAAAAAAGAAAAAGGGATGGAAAAAAAAAAGTATTTCTTTTTTTTTTCCCCCCCTTTTTTGTTGTTGAAGAGTGCTCTGTTGTGTGCAACAATCCTTTGCTCTTGGCACATCCAGGGTGAGGCGTACAAGACGATGCGTCACTGCACATCAATGATTTGTCTTCATACTCACAGCTTCAACATACAAACTCCTATCTCAATCATACGTCGACAGAAATGACCCAATAAACTATGCTTGTGTACTTTTTTCCAAATGAAGGGGAGTGAGGAGGCGGAGATAAGCGATCAGACGAATGCGTGCGATGAGGAGCGAGTGGGGTTTTTAAAGTTCCTTGCCACGCACCTCGCAGCCGTGACCTCCAGATGACCAGTCATTGCTGCCGGGCCTCGACCACCTGCCTGCCTGTGCGTTAAGTGAAGGTATGATAAGCACCAGGTACGCCGAGTGTTCACCGCCGACACCGCCGCAAAGCCTTTAAAGTCGCCATCAATCAGCCAGCACCCACTCTGGAGTGACAGGCCCTTCACCTTCTCAAAGAGCAGCGAGGGGTCATTTCTCAAGGCGCTTGACAAGTTTCTGCAACTTCTGGGCCTCTGCAGTGCTGAGGTGCTGCATGCCGACCTGTTAAATCAGACACCCTCTGGGCTGGGGATGGCCGTCTACACACTGCACGTCTCGATCACAGAATCAGCCATTTCTGATCAAGTAAATAATGACTTAGAGCAGACAGACAGCAGTCTACTTGGTCATAGCAAGAGGCTAAATGTATGAATGCATCCTTACGTGTCCTTTTTGTGGGATGCTTTAACTGAGTTGATGCGGGAACTGATAGTGCTGTCACTCCCTGACTGTTCCATCAAGCGGGTACTTACGGAAAAGCAAGTGATCGCTGTTGTTCCACAAAAACATTCAGTGTTCTATTGCATCACTCATAGACAAGGATATTGTGCACAAGCAGCAGAGTCCAATACAGGCAGGAGTGTCTCCTTCCCCCCAAATTGTGTTTGTGTGTCCTGTCCATCAAAGTCTTGTCTCATATATCCACACTAATGGATAAGTAGGAGGACCCTACAAAAAAAAGCGCAGGGGGTCGGATTTATAGTCAACAAGTTCTAAGGTTGTCTTGATGCAGGACATAATTGTGGCTGTGTGGCTTTGTGAAGGATTACGAGCCTGGAGAGACAAGATAGAGGACCTGCTGCAACTCCACCATCAGTCTAATGGCTAGCCCGGTGAGATCACCCACAACAAGGACTGGGAAAGGACAGAGAGCAAAAACAGTGCTAGAGAGAGAGAGTTGGGTGCGTGTAGTGAGACTGCCCTAAATGCTTGGAGAGATTGCACTGACAGAGTGGGCCAAGCACTCAGGAGAGAGAGAAAGAGGATGAGAGAAACAGAGAGACAGAAGGAGAGACAGAGGAGGGAAGGAGGCTGAAATCTGTTCCCACCATGCGCTGTAGGACTGCTGTATGTATGTTTGTGTGTGTGCGTCTGTGTGAGTGCACCAGAGCAGATGAGTGTGTGCTTGATGGAGGAGGTGGAGAGCAGGGGGATTTTTTGATGCAATTCATCTGCTGACTAAGGACCCTCTTATTATGTGTTTAACTGTCAATGCTTAAATAAGCAGCGTCTATCGTTTAATGGCAGTTAGGATTTCTGTTAAACGTGCATTTATGCGCCCGTGTGTCATGGCAACGCCGTAAACCGTGTTTTCTCTCCGCGATACCATCTGACCAGCACCTCAGTTTTTCCCCTCCCTCCTCTCCACTAACAGTCTGTCTCCACCACCCTCATCCCTCTCCCTCACTCCTGGCCTCTTCCTACCTCTCCAGCCATCAGCGGTGTAGGAGCCACCGCATACTTTCCTCTCACCATCTCGTCCCGACGCCTCGAAAACACACACACACACACACACACACACATATATATATATATATATATATATATCTATATATATCTATGTATATACTTACACCAACGCACAAGGTGGTGATTCATGCGGGCGGAATCGATAGCTCTACTTTTACATGCAAACATAGAAAACAGCTGTGAAACACAAGGCCTGGCCCTGTGGGCTAAAGTCAACACATTAGCTGAAAATGTACCCAAGCGCGGCCCAAACACAGCCAGCAGCGCGGAATGAACACACAAACACACACACACACATACACACACGCACGCGTACAGACACAAACATCTTTATGCATCCTCATACTCATAAACAAGCACACACACACACCACTCACCACACATGCACACAGCCAAACACACCAAACCTTCAAAGAGGTTCCCTGTGACTGGGAGGGGGCGGGCAGGGGTATGACGGGCACTGGGGGACTCACCTGATAGGCTTTGTTGATTTGACTGGCGGCCCAGGCGGCGTATTTCACATTGTCCTTCTTGACCTTGGCGCTGACTTTCGGGCTGGCTGCAATATGACTGGCAGACTAGACCCAGAGAAAAACACGAGAGAGAGAGAACAAAAAAGCATGAGGAAGAGTGTACATATGATAGGATGAAAGAAAAGAGAGAGAGGAGAGAGAGAGGGAGGAAACAGAAGAAAGAGAACTACAGCGAGCGACCCAGAGGAAAACAGAGTTTCGCACATGAAAAAAAAAAAAAAAAAGTTAAGAATATGCGGTAAACCAGCAATAAAAGTGTCATCGAGACAAACACGAAACCGCATCGGTGTGGTCGTCATGGCAGAAACGGCATGGCAAAAAGATCGTCCCCCTACCCAAAACACCCCTCCCTCACCACACCACACCACGTCCACACTTGCCCAACACCAGTCCACGCAGCTGCGGCACGAGGAAAAAAGGTTTAACGGGGAGGGAAAATCTGAGCGCACTCGCCGGCGGAACGCAAAAACCCTTCCTCTTCACTTTCTCTCTCTCTCTGCCTCTTCAACTCCCTCCCATCCCTCTTTCCTTTCCCCTCTCCCTCTCCCTCTCCCTCTCTCTCACTCTTGCAAAGCCAGCATCTCTTAATGCTCCCAAATTGGTGTAACACCAGAGATAGCCGGTGATGACAGGCCTGGAGTGTGTCTGGGGAGCGGCGTGCCGCGGCCATGTGAATCATGCTCTCCGCCCGGCGGCTCCCCTAACCGCCCGCCTACCCGCACGCCCGCCTCGCAGCGCGCCCGCCCGCCTGCTCACCGCCTCCTCCTCCCCACGGCTCTGCCAACCGCAAATCCCCTCGTACTTGATGCAGTGTGTGTGTTTATGTGTCTAAGTGTGTGTCTGCGCTTGTGTAAGTTTGTGTTTGTGTGTGTGTGTGTGTGTGTGTGTGTGTGTGTGTGTGTGTGTGTATGTATGCGGTGTGTGCTTGCTTGCTTGTGTTTATGTGTGTGTGCGCACATACTTATATGTCTAAGTGTATTTCTGTGTGTGTGTGTGTGGCGTGCATGTGTGTGCGCATGTGTGTGTGTGTTTCTGTGTGTATATGTGATGTGTAGTGTTACCCTGCTACACATTCTGGTCCAGGCTCAGCTTTACCAGGCGTTCGCCCAGGAGGAGGCCAAGCAAGTGGGCAGCACATGAAAGCCTTAAGCCCCCCCCCCAGCCCCTACCTCCACCCCAACCCCCTACCACCACCGACAGATGGATGGACGGCATGCTGAAACCTGAAGTCAGAGCCAACAGAAGGGACCTCTTCTTAAACTCCAAAGTTGGAGAGAAAGGCAGAGAAAAAGGGGAAAGAGTGTGAGAGAGAGAGAGAAAGAGGGAGAAGAGTATGTTTCAGTATGTGGATTTCATGGCATACGGTTTGGGTTCTCCCCCCTATCCCTCTGGACCCACTCCTTTAATGGGAGACTGGCAGCGCCGCCTTTAACTGCCTCTTACTGCAGTGGAGGTTCAACAGCTGGTGCAGGAAGGTCCCCAGCGAGGGGGTGTCTGTGTGCAAATAACAGAGATGCCCTTTGGGCCAGCTGCTGCTCCCAGTGGGGAATACTTACAAGGCTTGAAGGAGGGTCTTGGAGGATAACCACCACTTTTCCCTTGGTTGTGGCATCAATGCCATGGCAAACTCAGGAGATCAAATCATGCCAAACTCAGAAGATCAAAACACTGACGGCCCTCTGGATCAAAGGTCCACTATGGGAGTCACTAACTAATCACAGTACTGGCTGTACAGATAGGTGTGTGTGTGTGGTGTGTGTGTGTGTGTGTGTGTGTAGGGGTGGTATACTGCGCACGCGTGTGTCTCACACACTGATGGAGCCTGTGTGCTGCCGTGCTCTCGCCGGCAACTGGGCCGTTTGTGTTCACATGTCAGGCCTCACTTACAAATGATGCATTGCCGTTAATAGACAACTTCCTGTTGAAATAAATACCAAGATGAAAGGAGTGTTCAGCGGAGGTGCAGCCTGGGGAACCATGGAAATGGTGGAAAGCCACCCCAGTACTGGACAGGGCCTCAGTTGCAGTGGCCAACAACTGCTCTCGGCTGCTTTAACAGCTCCTGGTTTATTTTACCTGGACCGTAAACACAGTCGAGAATGTAGCAGGGGAGAAATTAAAAAAAAAAAAAAGAGAAGGGCGTTTGGGGTTTAGGTTACAGAGAAAATACCAATGTTTCCTGGGACGTGGAGAGAGTGAGCAGGGGAGTGTGTGAAGGTCGGTGTGTGTATGTGCATGAGTTTGTGCGCATGTTAGACGTCAGTCTAGTGGAGACTACCCATCCTTCTCAGAAACATAAAATTTTTTTTTTTTTTAAAAATCACAATGTTCACTTTATCCACCTCAGGAAAACATGTGTAGGGCGCACAAACACACAGGTTGGCTGTTTGTTTTCCCATCCCCGACCCCGGGCCTGCACTGAGTGAGGCCCGACTCACCATGTAGAGGCCGAACAAGGCCCGCATGTTTCTGTTGTTCAGCTTCAGTGCCTGGGCAAAATACTTTCGGGCCAGCTCCAGGTTGTCCATGCCCCCCTGGGTGTACTTCACCTACAAGGTCACACCGTGGCAGAGAGGGAGAAGGGGGGGGGAAGGGACGCTGATTAACTTTGGGTCAAACTGGAACAATGTGCAATAACTACAAGGTTTTCTGTAAGACAAATACAAGACACGACATTGCATACAGGACAAGTGTGCCAATGAATTCATTCACAAGTCCCCCGAATTTGTTTTACAAGTTTGGTTTTACTGCAAACACTGTGGGAACGGTCATTTAGGCCCGAGAAAGAAAATGGCTCCCTTGAGGTTCTGTAAATTCAATTTGGCAAAGTCGTGACGTGGATACGCCTCAAGACACCACACATTTCCTACTGTGACCACAGTCAGAGAAGCGGCTAGTTCAACACCTACTCAGTCGCAAGTCATATTCGTGGCAAACGTCAAACCGTCAGCCCATACCTCGGCATACTGCTCACAGTACAAGTGGTTGTGCGGGTTGGTCATCATAAGCTCTTCCAGGCAGAAGGCAGCCTTTGCGTAACTAGAGGAAGAGAAAAAAAACACAGGAGAACAAAGGGCCGGTTTATGACACACTTTCACTCAAAAGGTTACAGCAAATGAATACCTACCATTGTGTGCAACCACTAGCACAATGTCAGTTCACAGGCACAGAACACAGAGTAAGAGTTCAGTTCAGTGGTATGGAGCACTTTTAGGGATGACTTCACAGATTAAGTCTTATCCTGGACTAAATTTGGCTTTGCGTTTAACACCCCGTCCAGGAAATCAGCCTTCGATATCCATAATTGAAAAAAGGAGGAGGAGGAGGAGGAGAAGAAGGAGGAAAAAGAAAAGGGCTGTGAAAATAAAAACGGCGCTCGACGTTAACGCAGACTTGTGGTGAAACCGCGGACGCAGCAGGCAGGTTGACATCATCCTGAGGCCGTCACCGACCCATTCCATCATTTCCTCGTTCCTGGTTGTTTGGAGGGAACAGGGCGGCGGGCCAGGGAAGTTGCTCTGAGTGTGAGATCTCCACCACATTTTGAGACGCACGGCATCAATCTGTCTGCCTGCCCCCACACTTTCTCCTGCTCCCTCGCCACTCTCTAAACCTCTCCCTGCCACGCGCTCTATCACTTTCTCTGTCTGTCTGAATTCGCAGTGCGAGCGTCGTTCCTGAGGTCACTGTGGAGTGCAGACGGGCGGGCAGCTGCTACGTGCCGTCTTCTCTGGATGAGATCACTGCCGCGACAGACTGCTGAGCTGTTCGCCTCTCACACTAATCTGCAGTCCGCGGTGCACTCACACACACACACACACACACACACACACACACACACACAGACACCATTCACTTTCCCCTTCAAGGCAAAAATGTCAAAGGAAAGGGCCCGCTTATGCCCACACAGAGCACACATATGCAAATGCACATAATACATAATGTATGGGGCATAGTATACAGTACATGGCATACATACATATACAGTTATCCCTTCAAGGTTCAGAGCCAAATATCACCTGTTTTGAATGCATTTTTGAATGAAAAATAACTGCCACATCACAAAAAAGCTTCTATACATGACTCAAGTGGTTCAGTACAGACAGAGATGAAATTGAGATTAAGCCAGTTTTCGTGCAGATCACGTTCAGTGGTACGTACATTATATCAGAAGAGGGTGCAAGGAAAGTCATTACTGTTCTTGTAAAAGAACAATTTGGGAATTTTACTGTGGGCTGCTAACATTAGAGCATTTTATCACTTCCCATCTAATATGGCATCAATGCTACTTTCACATATTAAAACCAGAAAGTTCTTGACTTCATATTTTGTGGGCGGTCATTTGATTATGCGGTTATGCCCTCTGGACAATATTCGTAATCACAGTAGTGATGGAAAAACACATTAATTTGTGCTTTCATTTGCCAAATTTTCACAAATGTGCTGAAGCACAGCAAAATATTTGGATGGGGGACCCACTATAATAATGGGAGTATACAAGATAAGTCATCGCGTGTACACACACACAACGCTACAGTTCCTACACACACACACACACACAGACAGACTAACTTTGGCCGTCTGTTCACTTTATCTGACCAAATATCCACTTGACGGAAAAACCATACACTGTGAACATTATACGCCCCACCCCCCCCCCGCCCCCAACTCCAATAGCACGCACGCACACACACACACACACACACGCACACACACAACCCAAGAATGATGGACAACATTTGAGACCCACTGACATGGAGTGGGGCCCTTTCACTCACCCTTTGGCTCCCACTAGCCTCTGTTCTGTTAGGAGCCCTAAACCGCAAGCCATGGAGGAGCACTTAAGGAATGGATAGAGGAGGTGGTGGTGGCGGTGGAGGGGAGCTAGAGAGCGAGAGCACCGAGAGTGCTTCGCCTGGCCCCTTCGCCGCCCCCACACGCCAGGCACCAAAGCCAGTGCGTGATCGCGCACACATCTGCATCCATAACGACGCTTCGCCACGTCCGCAAAAAGCAAGCGCCGTGGAGGTAGGGGGGGGGTGGGCACACGATTCCAGTGTGCTCGTTTGTGGACGCTAATCCTACGGCAATCTTATTGTTGGCAGGGCGAGGGAGAGACTGTCAGGGGGTGTTGGTGTGTTGGGGTGAGATGACGGAAGGGGGTGGGGGGCTAGACTCTGACGCAAATGGCGAGAGGGAACGGTGAAGTGATGGCAGCGGCGGCATTGCTGCCTCGCACGAGATGCAGAGGCTATCAGTCCACTTGAGCGCATTTGACACGCATCAAAAGCGGAAGGCAGCACAAGGCAGAGAGATGAGAGGAGGGGAGGGGGCAGAATGAATAAGAGGAAGAGGGAGAGGGAGAGGGAGAGAGAGAGAGAGACCGAAAGAAAGAAAGAGAGAAAAAGAGAGAGCGACCAGGCCATTCGGAAGGTTGACGGCTGCTTACAATTACCACTTCCTCTCCATAAAGACTTTCAGATGGTGGTGCTGCTGCCACCAGGGCCAGGCTGCAGTGGAGGAGAAGCAGACTCCTGCTGTATCACCACCACCACCATCAGCACCACCATCAACAGCAGTGGAGGAGAAGCAGACTCCTGCTGTATCACCACCACCACCATCAGCACCACCATCAACAGCAGTGGAGGAGAAGCAGACTCCCGCTGTACCACCACCACCACCATCGGGGGCAGCCGTGGCCTACTGGTTAGCACTTCTGACCTGTAACCGAAGGGTTGCCGGTTCGAACCCCACCAGTAGGCATGGCTGAAGTTCCCTTGAGCAAGGCACCTAACCCATCACTGCTCCCCGAGTGCTGCTGTTGATGCAGGCAGCTCATTGCGCCGGGATTAGTGTGTATGCTTCACCTCACTGTGTGTACACTGTGTGCTGTTTTTCACTAATTCACGGATTGGGATAAATGCAGAGACCAAATTTCCCTCACGGGATCAAAAGAGTATATATACTTATACTTATCAGCAGCAGCAGGAGCAGGCCAGGCCTCGCAACAAAAACAGCACCTCTACCTCACAGCAACAGAAAATTACCTGGGTCGGACTCGAACCGGAGTCCCCGTAGGCACTTGGGACCGATTGTGTTACGGATGCTGTGGACAGTTACGCCACATCACCCCGGGAATTGTGTCCTTTGGGCCTCATGGTACCACCACACAGCAAAGCCATCCAGCATAGCACCACCCTTATAACAATGTAGCCATACACAGAGAGCACAGCCTCAGAATGCAATATGTAAACCTCACAACAACAACAAGATAGCAAGCAACAGAGCTACAGATAGCATTGGAGAGAGTCAGAGTCGGAGTTAAAGCAATACAGATCCATAGCACACTGCTGATCAAATGGCCTCTTCCTTCACCTCCTCGGAGGTCACTACACCTCACTGTCCACATGTGACCCCATAGAGGATGTGCTCCATCTGTGTGTTTCTAGCCTGGGAGAGGGTTGAGGTCGGCCTCGCTTGTTTCCCCTGGAAAGACTGTTTTTCACTGGGTGGGGAGGACAGGGTGGCACTTTAACACCTTAACCCTGTGGGAATCTTCCAGAACTGCTACCCATTCTCACACACTCTCTCCCGAAGGGAAAAAGACGAGTGATAATTCCGAGGCGGTCCGGAAGAGTAGCACGAGGGCAAAGTGTTTGTGTGTGAGGGGGTGGGGGGACTAGAGGCTTACCCGCCTGCAGATAGGGGGGCCTGTCAGGGTGAATGGGGTGATATTGGTGGAGCCAGGCCTAAGTAGTCAGATAATCCGCTCACCCCTGGATTTCCTCCTGGGCACGGCAGCGACGGACAAAGCCACGGCACCCAGACCGTCAACAGAACATTATACATCCAATAAGATGGGCCCTTCTCGCCGTACTCACACATTCCTGCTGACCCCCGCACGCAACCAAGGAGACCGTGGGGTTCATTCATTCTCTCTCGTGCACAGACACACACACAAAAATCACATACGAAGGTATTTGCAATCCCCTCTCTCTCACACACACACAGATAAGATTTTTTTTGCACTTACGCATTTGGTTTTAGACAGAGTAACCAACAGAAACCAGCAGTAAGGTATCTAGGGGCTGGGGTGAAGGGGGAAGCATCCCCAAATGATTTTTTTAACAAACGTTCTGCTCCGGTGGACCACTATCCCGGCAACAGAGATATCAGCAGGGGACTGGAGGGGGTGATCAGGGGAGAGCTTCTTTTCATTCCTAAAACGTATGAGTGGAGACTTAAGAGAGCAAATCCTATTAAAACACACCATTCCGTGGGACAAAAGGGAGGGGGGGGGGGGGCTTGTTGCCGACCCCAAGCTGAGATAGGCATTTTGCCGGCCTTCCAAAGTGGTCCTCATAGAGAGACAGCCGAGTCAAGCAGCCATCCTACCCGACGGGCTCGCAGACATGGGAAAATATTACCTGAGAGGACACCAAGGGTTTAAAAACAAGCTGTCGGCACTTGTGTAATCACCTCTCAAGCTGCGAGAGTGAATGTGATGCGAGGGGAGAAGTGGGAGAGGACTTGGGATGATCACAAAAGCTCTTTCTACACTAAATAAACAAGGGTATACAGAGGATTGGAAAATAAAATTGCGGGCAAATATTAACAGTGCTGACGTCATCCTGTGGTTATTTTTTGTAATTGCAAATTTGGTGCTTCTGGTTTACATTCTGCTCCTTGCGTTACAATAAGTGTAGGCTAAGGTTACAGGTCTGCACCATGAAACCATAACATGAAATTATCTAACGGTGACAAATTAATATTGCTGAGTAATTGCAACATGGGCTAGGTTTAAATATTCATTTCTACAGTAACATTTCTACTGGCTAGTGGCTGACATGACTTCAGTCAATCTTTCCACGATGGACCCATCACCCATATTTAAGCTCTTCATCGCTACATACAGCTGAGCAAAGGTGTGCCATGTTTCACGGTCCTCTTTCCAGGACCATAAAGTGGTCAAGAAAGCAGTGAGGCCTAATCATCAGACTCCTAAAAAGCTTAGAACTGGACCATCATTCATTCTCCCACGGTGAATTGTTGGGTACTGTTAGCCTGGCTGTAAGGATGGCCAGAGGCATCACTGATTAACGTCTCAGGTGAAGTTGTAAGTGAAGCTGTTTAATATTAAAGGCCATTTACTCATGCTCATTGATGTAGAGTTCCGACAGCTCATGCCACGCTTCCTGGTCTCCAACAAACCTGGAAAACAGGAGAGAAAGAAAGAGAGGGTGAGAGAAAGGCAGAGAGAGAGAGAGAGAGAGAGAGAGAGAGAGAGAGAGAGAGAGAGAGAGAGAGAGAGAGAGAGAGCACTTAAGACACTCAGACAAACAGGCCCTAACAATAGAGGGAAGTTACGCAGAGGGACCGGGTCGAGGGCACCCAAAGTGAATGCAAAACCCCTTTTAATTAAAAAATGGACAAGAGACAGGACAAGGGTTATGGAAGGGGGAACACTCTCTCTCTCTGTCGGTCTTTGTGTGTGTGTGTGTGTGTGTGTGTGTGTGGGGGGGGGGGTCTCTATGGAGGTGTGTGTGTGGGGGTGTGTGTGGGTCTCCAAATCCTCTTGTAAAACACTCACTGCTCCAAATACTCGTTGAGCTCGCGGATGGCCTCGGCCGTCTTCCCCTGGGCTTTCAGGATGGAGATCTTGCGTTTCCTGGCCGCCTGTGGAAGCACAGAGGAGTTGAGACGGATTAGCGGGATTAGCAGCCTCACGTCTCAAGTGTTTGTCACAACAGAGAGAAAAAGAAAGGAGAGGGGAGCGATGAGAGAGAGAGAGAGAGAGAGAGAGAGAGAGAAAGGGGTGTGTGTGGTGTGGTGGTGGTGTGTGTTGCAAGGGTGTGGGAGAGACAGAGAAAGGGAGGAAGGGCTTTGTGTGAGCGATATTACTATTTCAAGTTGTTCTGGGGTAGGTGGTGCGTGTGTGTGTGTGGTGGGGGGGTTGCTGGACTCTGGGCAGGTTTGAAGAGGTGCAAAACAGGGGGGCTTATCCTTTAAACACACACACTCTGCTCCCCCTGCTCACTGTGTCTCCTAAAGGTTCCTAAGGGGCAGTAAATCCTCACGCTGGACCACTGCCCGCCTCACCAGGTTTCTCACCAGACAGACAAACACACACACACACACACACAGTGGGACACTCCCTCCATGGCTCTGACCACACAGCATGAAAAGGTCAGAGAGGAGTAAAATCGTACAATTAAATTTGAATTCTTTCCATGTAAGTTCTAAAAAAAGAACAGTTCATGATTAATAAAACAATCAAGTTGTGCTTAACATGCAATTCATAGCAACAAAAACGAAGGGGGGGAAAAAAAACACTAAAAACCAGGTCTCCGGCTCTCTCTGTCTTGCGTAACACGCATAGTTCGGTCATGTGACAGACCCAGACCCCCTGCCCCCCTATTCCAAAAACTCATATCATCACACATACATGTATCACAGATTTGACAAGTTTGCACCTCTGGCAATGACATAAATAACCTCAAACGAACAGTGTGTTATTACTGATAACGGCACATGCATGAAAAACGACGCATGGCTTTGATCATGGTGTACTGACGAGAGGCGTGAGCCGCGTATGTCTGAATATGGGCTCTTACTGGTCTCTGAATGTGCTGCTGGCGCAGGAATGAAAGATGACAGTTTATGAGAGGCCACAGACAAGTGAGTGAGAGCACGGGCTTGCAGGCACGCTTCCCCGAGGAGATAGGTCTAAGTGGTGAGTCACAGAGAGAAAGAGAGACGTCGAGAGGACGAAAGAGAAGGGGAAAAAAGAAAGTGCGGCCGGCGCATCCTCTCCCGTTTTCCCTTGCCCAATGGGTTCACCCGAGCTCAGCTGTAATGCTCTGGGCACAGGCTCTGTATAGAGGTCCGGCCAACTACTGCCTAAAAAATGGCCATCTTGTTCTGCATGGGTCTTGTTTGATGTAGAAGTGACCTTAAGGCGGATTAGATACTCATCAATCTGAATCAGCAGGCATTACGATGGCCACTCTGACGCGGACTTTTTCCAGGAGTGTGGGAAGAGTAGGCAGGGGAGAGTGGGCACCCGACTGCCACAGATGTTATTTCTGCCACTGGCATTTGGTTAGAATGGGCCTCGCTCTCCCTCAATCACACAAACAAACAGAGTTGTTGGTAGAATGGGTCTCGCTCTCTCCAATCACACACACACACACACACACACACAAAATTGTTGGTAGAATGGGTCTCACTCTCTCCCTCAATCACAATCACACACAGACACACTATAGCCCTACTGCTCCTCTCCTCTCCTTATACATAATTTATCTACCCACTTATTTCGTCTCTTTTCCTCCGACACCCTGCCTCCCAATGTCCCTCCCTTTCTTTTTATTTATTGCCATCCCTTGTTTCTCTCTCACTCCGAGAGCCGACCCTAACAACAGCTGGCTATGAGTCACGTCTGAAGCCCTAAAATTGGACTCTTCTGACACAATCACTCCAGATCCATCATGTTGGGCACAAGGTGCAGCCCTGTTTTGCTCAGTCAACTCATCAATGCATCACAATGTCAACAGCCTTGACAAATCATTCTATTTTTGCATGCCACGTAATTGCCAACATATGTTTAACAGGATAAAAAGGAACCTTCAAAGCTAGTCCAAAAACTCACTCAACGCACAATTACTTAACTAATTTCAACCGAAATGAGCCCTTTCTTGAGGAGTCACTTGTCTGAAAAGCAAGAAAAAGAAAAAAAAAAAAAAAAAAACGTGACAAGCTAATCAGATGTTCTGTCCTGTTGTACAGGTGTAACAAAGACACACAACCAATCATCATAGAACCTATCATAACCAATTTTGTTGCATAAGACTAACTAGCCTTTAAGCTGAACACCGAACTTAAGATTCAACCAAACATTTCCGTAAGCATTAACACAATCTTGAGATTCCCCACAAAGGCCATGGTTAGTTCTACAGTGGAGATCGGCCTACTGTATTTTATTTGATACACATGCTCCATGACCTAAGCTGTCAGTATACAGCGCCACAAGTGTATTGCTTTATGTACATTTTGGAAGTTATGTAGTGCCTTTACGTTTTCAGTAAGACTGCAGTTGCACCACCATGTGGCCACATTATAAAATTTGGATTACGCCATATATTTTTTGAAGCATTTTTCAATAATAACAATGGGATAACCCAACTCGACTGTGCAGAACTACAGCCAGACACAACAAACACATACATTCACAAACAATGCCAAGGGTGCAGAAGAACTGCTCAGCTTGGTGGGTAGACTACACAACCACATGGTCACACACAGGAGCGGTCATTCGATGCAAGCAAAGTAAGCACTACATCTGCCTGTCTGCATCCATCTTTCTCTCGTACACACACATACCTTCTCACATTCACTATCCATTCCAAAACTAGGGCACGCTGCCCACAGTCTAGACGGTCACATACTCGATACGGTGTTAGTTTAAGCGGTGTTGGAGGCCTGTCTATCTGTCTGTTTACCTTGCTTTCATGTCTACTCCTTCTCAAGGCTGTCCAGCAGCGCAGCAGGGAGGACATCACTCCAGCCTCTGTCTGAGGTTGGCCATTACATAAGTGCTGCTCAGCAGGTGTGCAACACTATATCAATGGGTACTAGTGATCATGAATAACACTTAAAAATGGACTAGGTTTCTCTGGCCTGAACAGTGAAGCGGGTGGGGAAACCAGGCTATGGAAGAGAGGTTAAGCCAAACAGTGGGCGAATGACTCCGTTCCAAAGGTATGCGAGTAAAATGGCAATTAATTATATCTAATTTGTCACTTGGGGGCCAAGGTGACTTGGGAATGTCGGCGCGCAGGAATTTGCATTTAAAATGGCTTCGTGTGCGTTGGTCGGTTGGTTGAGTATTCGTCACGACTTGAAGAGTGATAAAGGGTGGTTTTCAGAGAAATCCTTGCAAGTACTTCTCACACCAATACTAAATGTATTGAATGTCCTGGGACACATCTTCACTCCCTTCCCTTCCATGCAATCATAAAACACAGATCTCCTGTAAAGATTACACCAGGGAAATCTCAGGTGCTTTCCCTCATGGTGGGTACGGAGGCCTTTTGTGAGATTTTAGAATTTATATGCGCTTCATGCTAAATTTCTAACATGTGGGCACGTCCCTACCTCCCTCCCTGTTGCTGATAGCGAGTCAACAAGACCAAAAACACACCGTCTCCATCTGGATCTTGCACTTGCCCTCTTTCTTCTTCTCTGCTCCTCCTCCCTCGCTTGCTCTCGCCTTCATACTCACAAGAACCACCTGGGACTTGCTGGAACATATGGAAGTTTGTAGCCCGGCGAGTCACACGGCACTTTATTAAAACAGGCAGCGTTTACAAAACCGCCTCGCTCCTTCTCGCTCTCCATCTCTCTTCTTCTTTTCTCACTGGAGGAATGATGGAGTGGGACCTGGCAGAGCGGTTAATCCCGCTGTTGTCATGATTCTTTTTTAATTAGCGTTCTTCAGCTGCAGCGTGCACAGTGAGGACCCAAGGGCTCCCGTTTAGAGCAGATTACACAGGACACCTCGCTCTCGCACAGCGAGGCGGAGCGGTTGGCGGGTGGGCTGGTTGTGTGTGTGTGTGTGAGAGTGTGTGTTGTGACTGGGGGGGGGCACCACCATCACTCTACTCCATAAAAAGAAAAGCAGAAAAAGGACCAACACATTCATGTCACCCCTGCATGAGCTTTTGTTTTCCTGACATCGGATAAGAACGCATCACGGAAAAGAACACATTAACCTCACTCCTTCTGCTGACGTAAAGACCCCCTGAGAGTTGTTAAAATGGCACCACCAAGTTTACGCTCGCAGCACCACTTTGATAAGTCTACCGCGTGTTCCTTCTTTGGTGCACAGAGCGGATCCGAACGCTGAAATACGTCAGGGAGTTGCTGTAAACGACAGCTTTATGCATGGTGCGAAAATAACACTGCCTGCGCTTACATCAGGGGCTTTGCTGCAGTGACCGCCCTCAAATCAGCACTACTGCAAAGCACGGCCATCGAAACCACTTTTGATATAATTATGTGGATGAGTCGGAGCAGCCAGCGGTGAGCTTGAGCCAGATCCAGCACGGGGGTTCGCATCAGTGGTGTGACTGTGCTTTTTTTGACCTTTGTAAATTGCTATCTTGTCCCTCTCTCCCGCTCTCTCTCACACACACACACACAAACACGCACAATTATCACAGGCAGCTTACCCTAGGTCAACCTCAGAAAGATTCCCGGCGACCTCAATTGCTTTCCCCAAAAAACAGTGTGTTTATTCAGCCCAGTTACCACTCAAAATGAGTGGCTTGGAATTTGAAGTGTTGACCAAAAAACCATATGTGTCATTTGGGTTTTAAATAAATAACTCATTAAAGGAACACCTCTGTATAGGCAAGTTAGTCCATGTGTGAGACAATAACTGACACTATATTAACCTGCCGCGATAAAAATGCTTTGAAAGCAAATAGATCGCTAGCGGAGGAAAAAATAAAAAATAAAATGTATTTACGCAAGCAATTGTGAATTTTGCCAGATCATTGCTGTAGGTATTGGAACATAAACTATGGAAGGGGGCTAAGAGTTCGAACATTTTTTGGACACCGCCATGGCAGAGAAACCTTGAACAATTTTTTGTTGATTCAACAATTCTGGTTAATGGGTACCACATCTATTCCACAGCCTGTAATTACAACAGCTCAGTTTCCAATCTGAGTGCGGGATGCTGGGATGCCTCACAAGTCCTCACAGTAGTGGCCAATTTTCCGCCATCTTTTTTCTGCTCTCTCTCTCTCTCTCTCCCCCTCTTACATAGTCTCTCTCGGTCATTCTCTACTTGTCCACACCTATGTTCTTCTCAACATAGCAAAGGGGAAAAAAACACACACACAGACTCACACACACACACACACACACACACCGAGTGATGAGATAAGCCCCACTTCACACAGATTTGCGCACACCCACGCGTGTGCACTCCCATTTCTCCACTCACAGACAGGTGACCTAGATGATGTCAGCCTCTCGCTTCCCTCCCACTCCACCCTCTCCCCCTGTCCAACCACGGAACTTTGGCTGGTGGGAAGAAAAGCCCAATCTGGCCCACAACATGCCACTGTAGGCAGTTTGTTCCGTTCCCAATCCACACCCCCAGGTTTATTTCAAAGGGGGGTGAAGGGGTGAAGAAGGGATCTGATGGGTCTTGATGGGGCGGCTGCCGGTGTTTGGAGGGGAGGAAATGGACCCATCCCACAGGAGGGCATCCTTGACAGCTGGGGCCTGGGCCGGGTTCTGCCTGGGTGGTGCCAGCAGGCCGGCCGACCGTGAGAGCACCCGGTTCCCACGAGAGGGCGATTCTGCTGGGACATCCACCCGCATCACAGTGCTCGCACTCTTGGTTGTTCTTTCACGTTCACCTTGTGCTTGGCCTGTCTCTCAGGCACTAGCTGTCTCATTTTGGCTGAATGGCTTAAATATGAATGTCCATCTGATAAAGAAGGGATACGTTTAATGGTGGCAAAATAATGAATCTGATGATATATTACTAGATTGTGTTGGTCCAACACCTTTCATCAGGTATTTTCCAATAAGCTTCCCCTAAATTGGACATCTTCATAGTATGGGAAAGTAAGGGGGAAAAAACCCAAAACCATAATAATTTTCTTCAGCTATTTAAGTAATTCAGCTAAATGAATAGGCAACATTTCCTAGATTCCATTTGAATTCCGTTTTCTCATCTACCTGTTTCCAGCACAGACAGGGCAATATAATTACCAGATATTCCTTGCTATAGAGGGAGGGAGCATAACTACAGTGTTGATTTGATAGTATCTGTTTGTTTCTGCTTGCTATCCTAAGCACCCCACCCCCCATGTTTATACAGTGTTTAATGTGCTTGCAATTTAAATAGGGCCGGGGGAATAGGGAGGGTGCCCTGGCAAAGTAACACCAAAAACAAACAGAACAGCACTAGCTCCTCTGTCTCCCTTTTTTAACCGAGTAAGACTGATGGGACTGCCTGGGTCCAATAGCAACAGATAGTCAAATAAATACGGAGGGTAATGATAAAATGAATGTGTTAGCAGACAGAGGATGGGGTGCCTCTCTGCTGCTGCAAGTGAAACAGATGATGGACAGAGAAAGAGGAGAACGAGAAAAGGTGGGGGGCAGAGAGAGAGAGAGCGCAAGAGAGAGAGAGAGAGAGAAAAAAAAAAAAAAAGAGTTGACTGCATCAGTGCAAACGACCGTTTATTGACTTTGTCAGCAAAGCCTCCCATTTGTTTGAAAGAGACAGTCGGCGAGGTGCACAACGCTCACATGGTGTCCACAGAACAAATGTCTATGCTTCGTCGGTCGCACTTTGCCAGCCCCCGAGAAAATGTTTAATAAATCTAAGCAAGTCCATGTGTTACAGCCATGTT
Source organism: Alosa alosa (assembly GCF_017589495.1). Taxonomy (NCBI): domain Eukaryota; kingdom Metazoa; phylum Chordata; class Actinopteri; order Clupeiformes; family Clupeidae; genus Alosa; species Alosa alosa. Next base: position 14,254,410 of record NC_063201.1, read on the forward strand.
GTGCGTCTTCAGGGCCAGCGCAAGCCAAAACAAATAAGGTCATGCTTTCTTTTTGAAAAGCCTCCTTTAAAACATTTATTTTTTTCTTGCATGGCCACATGTCCTGATGGAAACAATTAACAGCAGGTACAATGTGTTTCAGGGTGAGTGTGGGGAGGGAGTGTGGGGGCAGCAGCAGGGGCAGTGGTGGTGGTGGTGGTGGTGGAGGCTTTGGCAAAACACCGTGGCCTGGACGTGGTGTTGCAAAACGTCAGCCTGAAATCTGATATAAATTTGGGGGTAAATGCGACCGGATTGAGAGCACACAAACAGAGAACATGCTTTCCAGCAGTATTGAGGGCCTAGAGCGGAGGCTTACTCACTGATGCATAGGCAAGTCGCAAACACTTAACAGTGACAAAAAGGTTGCCAAATTTAAAAAGACTATCAACACCTGATGTCCCACAAGATTCTAGTCCAAGGACACAGACCGGAATTGGAGAAGGAAAATCTCAGGTCCAACGAACCAGAGGAGGAGAAGCAGAGGTGGTGTTAGGGTGGGCAACGACGTAAATCTCAAATTCTTCAAAGACACAGCATTTATTTTTACCCGGGTTTCCCGCGACACATCTGATACTATGGAGAGTGATAAATCACTGGGCTTTTCGGGTTCCCCCGAAACACTTGTCAGTGGTGTGGGCGAGTGCCTGATCAGCACTGTGGTTGAGGTCATCCAAAGGGGAGGCAGAGTTTAACCAAACAAATGCACGCCACTGATACCGAAAGCTCTTCAGCACATTTTAACGACTCTTAAAAAAATAATGGCGCGACCACAACCCCAAAGTAAAAAAATAAATAAAAAAAGTAATAAAAATAATACGTTTTATTTCTGGCTTACCGTATTGGTCGGATCATCTTGTAGTATTGAATCGTACAGCTTGTTGGCGTCATCGTACCTTGAAACACACACACACACACAGAGAGAGAGAGAGAGAGAGAGAAAGAGAGAGAAAGAGAGAAAGGAAAAGGAATGTTTTTAAAAAGGACTGCTTTCTTTCCCCCCCTTTCTTTCTTTAAACAAAAAGCAGATCACTATCTCACTGGTCATGGGAAATTAGGTGGTGCGCAAATCACACAAGAGTTCACGGCAATCAAGCTCTTGTATACAGGACTGGCTGTCTCTATGGCTACGGCAGAGGACTTGTAAAAATCAGCGGCGATCCAGAGAAGGGAGGAAATAAACAGTCATTACTGGAGCTCCGCTGGGATGGCCAGCGCTGGGAGATGCTTCTGCAGCCTCTCAAAAGTCGTCCGCCCGAGGAGTGCCACAAACGCGGCACGGCACAGCACAGCGCCCCACTGATTGGCTTTACTGTATATGCAATGATTACACCCCTTTCGCTTTGATTCACCTTTTTAAACAAATCAGACTGTGTTTGCCTCCACAGATTTGTGCTACTTTTCAAGTTCAGCATCACAAAGGCACAGTTAGATAAAACATGACCATAATGGAAAGGGTGGAGGATGAAAGGGGAAAATAAAGAAAAATCACTATGACTGCGCCTATAAATTGCGTAAACATTTTCAACTAAACTGCAATTTGTTTTTGAGGTGGGGTGGGGGGGCATGGGATTGAGGCGTAATGAAAAAGGGAAATTGTAGAGGAAATCCCAGTGATTGCGCTTGAAAAGAAAAGTTATGAACTGTAAAAAATGAAATCACGCAGCAAATTCAGACCGAGGAGAAGTGGAGTAGCTAAGGGCTGTTTGCTTGTCAGATTAAATAAGTGGAGACGGCCGAGTGCATCCACTCTCTCTCTTATAATTTCCCCCATGGGCCCCATGACCAGCCGGCATCGTTGTCTATGCAGACAGCCAGCGGCATGCTTTAAGTGTGTGATCAAAACCTGTGTTGCTTGTTTCTTTAAGCATTTTTTTAAACCCCACAACCTTGCAACAGAAGCCACTCTGGTTCCCATTACAACACAGCAGCCCCATTTCCACTGCACCACCCCTTCCCCTCTGATCCACTTTATTACTCCACTATATAGTGGTGGTGGAGTGGGTGGGTGGAGTGGGATAGGGAGGGGACCACTCAGATGGCATCAAGCAGTCACTCTCAAGTCACTTTGATTGGCTTTATTTATGTTGAGACTTTCTGGGGTTGGCAGGGCTGTCTCTAAATGTGTGCAAGTGTGACAAAGTGCACACACGTGTGTGTGTGGATGTGTGTGTGCGTGCGTATGCATGTATGTGTGTGGTAGGCAGGGGGGCAGGGGGCTTCACTTAAATGGGACCTCCGTCTGATGCCAATTACTGCAGAATTTGCGAGTTTATTTAATCTGACTGTGCAGGGACAATCATGCTCAATTATCACATACAGCCCGCACGACTGATAGGCAAGTCAAAGACAAACAAACACATGAGCCTTATGTGTTTTATTTGCCTAAAATGAGAGGGTAACGTGTGTGTGTGTGTGTGTGTGTGTGATTTAACTGGGAGGGCAAATGGAAAAGGAAAAAAAAAAAAACACTGAAACAACCAATCTAAAGCTGACCCTGGGCTGTGCTGCGACTGTTTTCACAGGTCTCCCAGACAGTCACTCTCAGCAGGAGACAAAAACAGACCCAGCAGAAAGGAGACACACAAAGAGGGTGAAGGGGGGGGGGGGGTTAGAGAGAAAGAAAACAGGACCCCTAGAATACTAGTGGGAGCAACCACTTCCTTCCTTCCTGGGAATTCCTCACTCGAGGGGAGAGAAAAAAAATAAAAACAGCCACAGGACGACTAAGCACACTACTCCCTCTTGCCGTTTTCTGCCAACAGGACGGTGGTTTACAGGATAAACAAGCCCCCCCAACCCCCCAAATTCCCACCTCGTCTGCCACTGGTGATCTGCTTACAGGCCTCTTATGCAGCCCCTCCACAGCACACCATCGAGACATTCATTCACACACACACCAAAATCCCAAAACACTGCTCCAAGGTCCTGCTGCTAAGTTGGTACCATAAATGGCCCTCTTACCTTTCCAAAGCCTCAAGCCGCATGCCCGCTAATCGCTTCACTCTGTGGCTATCTGGAAACTGCCTCTTCAGTTCCTGTAGACAACTCTGCAAGTAACAAGGGAGGGGAAGGGAAGGAGAGAGGGAGGCGGTAGGTGAGGTGGACGAAAGTTGGAGAAATACCCGCAGTGACGACAGCCATGTAATACATGAGCAATATAAACACACACACAAGCGGGAAAATGTGAATGGTCACCAAAACAACAACAATAACAACAACAACAACCACTACACTATTTGGTAGTCAGGGTGTGAAAGTGTGGAAATGGAATCCCCCTTTCTCTCCTCTTAGGTCGCAAAGGAACTCCATTACACACACTGGTGATAACAAGGCACTTGTGGCTTCGAGTCAGCCCTGTTTGTCTTTTGCGGGAGCGTCGGGAAGCTCCGCAACATTAACAGTGATATTCCCAAACACAGAGCTAGCAGAAATTTTACTGTATTACATCATCTCCTTTTCCATTTCTTACCGGTCAGCGCCAATGTTTTCTCACCCCCTCGTCTGTTTATGGCCAGAGCTATTCGGCGTGATAAAATATCTACCCTAAAACGTGTCAAGCGATCGGCGTGACGTCTCCAGCTGACAGCTTCTTATGAAACCGTAAAAAAAAAGTGGGCAGAACTGGAGAATTTTTCCCTTTTCGAAAGTTCCACGATAAACAAGTCACCGATACAGCTGTGGAGACGAGGGAAAAGGATGTGGGGGTGAGTAAGGAGGGAGGGAGGGAGGGAGGGAGGGAGAAGGAGGTCATGGCTAAGAAAAAAAAACTGAGGTGGAAGGGAACTCACAATGCTACTCTGTGGGCACCCACAATTCCACGCTGGCTATAAAAAGGGTTGAGACAGGATGCTCCCTTTACCAGTTTTTTCCTGCGCTGGAGTGAGCTGCCCCTTTGTTTTTTTTCTCACACAAACGTCCGTTGTGACATGAGAGGTGAGGAATGGTTATCGTCACATCAAACTGTTTTCCTGGGCAAAATGGAAAGCTTACACTCTGTGGCTGTACTCATCTGAACTATCCAAGTCATGGCCAGGGCAAGGCTGTCTTTTTCCCTTTTTTTGGTTTTCTGTTGTTTTCAATTTTCTTTGTCTGTAGACCATAAAGCTGTGCTGAGCCAGACGACAGTATACACTTCCAGTCAACAACACCACCTCCAGTTTTGCCTTCATGAGGTGTTGGGCAAATTGAACGTGCCTTACGAAACACAACATGGACATCAGCATTGAACTGGTGATCAATATTGTATAAACACTCTGGAAGAGAGTGGGGGAGTCTGTGAACGTAAGAAGAGTAGGAAAAAAAAACAACAGGAAAGCTGAAAAGGCTTCTCCTACATTTACAGACCAATAAAGTTTAGATCCACTCAGCTCCATGCAAGACAGAGTGCTTTCAGTGGAGTCCATTTCCCAGGTCCTTCCCTACCACTTTGTGCCAATCTTCAGCAAATTGTTTTTCCAAAGTATAGACGGGGTGATGTTTCTTGGCAGGATAAAAATCATTTTTGTGTCTGGCAAACAGGGCGACAAACCAGGCCTTAACTGTGAAGAATGGCTTTTGAAGGTGGGAGGGGAAGAGGAGGGGACTTGCTGATCTTTAAAGAGAATAAGAGAAGGGGGGGGGGGAAATCACTTACCCAGGCCAAATCATCCCGACAGCAGTCCAACGCTGCGATCATCACCTGCTCATAAATAATCCATACTGGGCAAAAGAAGACATAAGAGAAAATGACACACGTTCAGATTGGTTTCTTATTTGAACATGGCATCCCCTATGGAAAAAAAACACACTCACATATATATGATGAATGAGGATACAGGGCTGTTAACACATCTTAAATAGGAACTGAGACATTTCAGTGAGCACTGTGAGGAACAGATAAGAGCAAGCGCACGCTAAGGAAGCTACATGTATTAGGCGTTGTGCCTCCTTTAACCCTTAGAACCCTAAGCTGTTTTTAGGGCATTTTCACTACCTTTATTCATAAGGATTTATTCTGGTCATTGTAAGTGCCACACACACATATTATATATTGTTTTTTTATGTATTAGTACTAGCATTGATTTTATTTTGATTTTTCAATAATTAAAATATAAAAATCATATTATAATTTTTTTTATATTTTGACCTCCATATCTGTAGGGCAGACTGTCCTGAAACGGGCAAACCATCTGACCTGAGCAATTTACAGAAATATGTGGTGTGTGATTTACAGAAATAAATGCCATTTTTATTTAGTTTGACCATTCTGTTATCTGTGCACTGTGACCTGACTATGGTGTATGGTGTATGCACTCATGATGATTCTCAACTTTTTACTGCATTGCCATGAACAAAGTAAAGGCAAAAAAGGTGTTTCTTTGTTGAACAAATTGGGATGCAATGTGAGCCTTGAATTGGATGCCATGCAGGAATTTGCTAGGATCTCAAAACCGGATTATGAACATGTTTTGCCATAGAGAAACACACGATAGCGTTGGATTATAAACATGCTTTGCCACAAAAACAGACAAAAACGTGTGGTAAGTCCAGCTATATGAAGTTATTATTTTGCTGTTACTTCGTCTGTTTTATAACCCAGAAGAATGTATTTGGTATCAAATGATAGCTCTGTGTCTCCTCTTTCATCTAACATATGTGGCATATATATCCGATCACTAGTCCGCGAGTAATTACTCCGAGAGTAATGGGTGTGCAGCGTTGGTTTGTCTACATGACGTTAATATTTTGCAGGCACTTCTTCTGTTTTTATAAGCCAGAAAGATCGATATCCATGGTACCAATGGATAGCCCTGTTTCTCCTCTTTCATCTGATATGCTTGCCATATCTATGCGATCACGGGTTCGCGAGTAATTCAAACGAGAGTAATGGGTGCGCAGGTGAACGCAGAGAAGTATAGACTGTAAATATGATGCAATTTTATTTAATTTCATGATTTTTTTTTTATTTTCATACTTGATCGTACAGACAAGTGCATAGTCTCTTTGGAAAGCCCCAATTCTTCTCTGTCATAAAATAAAGGTTTTATCTCGTTGTGATAAACAGTCGCGGAGCAATGTAACAGAGAAGAAAGGGTGTGTTTTTTGACGCACTTCGTCAATCGGGTTCTAAGGGTTAATCAGCAGAGATGTAAAGGCACCACTGTGAACACACATTCCAATAGCATCACCTCTGGACACACACGACCAAGCACTTGACACAAGGAGAGTACCTGTTATTTTTTTTTTCACTCACACTCTCTCAGAGTTGCGGGAATGGCCCAGTGTGCAAGATTTCTATATCACCCCATGTAATGGGCCGATACTGGGTTTAGTTAGGGGTTTCACAAGGAACGAATGACCGTGGCATCATAAATATCGATCGACTTACTAAAAGACTTACTGTGGTGTTAAAACAATCAATTAATATTATCATATCAGGATATTTGATATCGTTTTCAACCAATCAATGTGTGGCACACAAACACCCCTTGTGAGGTCGATCTGAAATGGGTCAACATCCACAGTGCTAACAGCCTCACTGCTCTCACCAAGTGATCAGTGAGTCACATCACAAACTAAACAAGGCTCTTCATAATTAGGTTAATTTTGACTAAGAGTGTCATATTATATTGACAAGTGAAACATTTCTTAATGTGCATATGTGCACATTTAATCAGTCAGCTGTTCAGAAGAGAGCCAATGATTAGTGTTGTCAGCTAAATGGATTCCAATTAGGCCTGAAGGAATTAATGTTATGTGTTAGACAAGTGTTTTGACAGACATGGCAACTAGTTCAGCTGAGTGCCTTCAAAACTGCTAATTAGAGTATGGGAAAAAAAACAAAACAATAAAAACACAACTCCACTGAACAAGAAAACTGATACGCCAAAACAAACAAACGCCTGGTGTTTTTCAATGCCCCTTTTTATGATTCCAACTTGTGCTTTGATAATTACCATCTTGTTTCACAGCCAATTTAAGAGCTGGTTTCAATAAAACCAAGCTGTGTAAAGCATTTACCCAGCTCTTTTAAGAGTGTATGAATCATAATGACTACAAGAAAAAAAAGGAATCAAAGGAAAATAAAAATCAAACAGAAATATAGTCACACAACGGCGATGATGGGCCCGGGCACCTTCGCTCTGCGACCCCTGACATTTCATCATCCATTAATGCACGCATGTAGTGTGTGTGTGTGTGTGTGTGTGTCAAATGCACACATCTGATGTGTGTGATGAATTTCACAAGTTTTAGAGGGGTACCAATGTGTACGCGTGGGTGTTTCTATGTGTGCGCTCATGTGTATGGGTCAAATGTGGGATATATTTACCATACACGCTCAATCTATCATGTAACATCACAGATAAGAATATATATTGGCATGTCTTGAGATGGTGAAATGTTACATTTCACTTTTCAACATTTCAAAAATCACATGATATTGGCACAAGATTTGGCTTTTGGCTAAATTTGGATTTGAATGGCCATTGGCGGCCGTTTATTGTTGGTGTGTGTAGCTGGAACTATAACTTATGCCAACCATCGAGACTCAGTGACATAAGAGGGCACGCTGGAGTCCCTGGGCCACACCAGGGGCCAAGCCTTTGTCCCTGAGTATTCACTGTGACATAATAATAATAATAATAATAATAATAATAATAATAATAATACTTACAGAAACACTAAGGTTTTGCACCTTTAGTGGTAGGCCACAGTCTGTAGCTCGGGTGATCGGGCCCTACAAATAAAATTTTCCCTCCTTCAGCATTTGATTTCTATTAACTCAGAGGGGGCTCTCTGTTTTAACAGATGTTTACTCTGTTCAAAAGTCATTTAAATGTTTACAGTCATCTATCAGTAGTAGTTCAGAATTAAGCTCGGCATAAGTGATTTTGCGCCCGATTTTTAACTGAATTTGAGACGTACGACTCTTTTGAATTGGGCCGAATTTCAGCTTAGTTGTGCATCGTTGGTTATGTAGTGTACAGGGGGTAACGAGAGGCAATTAAGCTCTCCTGGCCGGCAATCAGATGGTTGTAAACATTTCTAACATGTCAGATATTTTGGTCGTCCTACACAGTTGAAGCAGAGCCATGAATCAATTTGCTGAAATTCAGTTGATTTTTCCCTCACTGCGCCTGCTGTGACCATGGAGATAACTGTAAAAACGGCGACACGCGTGTGGTTTGGTTTGGACTGAACTAATAAAACTGGGCTGGTTGAGCTGTGGCAACAACCTGCAAGTTCTATCAAGCTAGCTAGCTGCAATGTAATTTAGCAAACTGTTGCTTATACCGCGTTCTATTTGTCCGTTCATGTCATTTTCCGAGCTGTTTTCACCAGTTCAAAGTTCAAACTTGAAAAGGAAACGCACAGGTAACACCCTCTGACTGAAGGTCTACCGTGACTCGTCAACTCGGTCGAACCCAAAGCAAAGATTGTTAAGGCGGAGCAAGATACTTCGTTGTAGTTCATGTCTATGGGCGCGAAATGGGGATCGAATCCTGTCTGCATAAAGAGGCGTGTCGATGACGTATTGATAAGCGTACGTTGCAACCGGCCAACAGCAGCGGCATAAATAACCGGAGCACACCTGATATAAAGTCGATTTTTTCCAGACTGGAATATAAAATGCTAAAAATGTACCTGAAACGTTCAGAAGGGTTTGAGGATCATGAAAACGTGCCCAAAATTCACATTCTTAACTCTATAGAACCAAGACCCTAGCATATGTGGTAAAATTCTGAACTATGCCCATAGACTTCAATGGAGCAGTCGCTGCCTCTGCTCTGCATAAAGGGGGATTTTGACCCCCACTCGTGCGATCCGGGTTCCCGGAAGTGGCTCCTGATGAAATATCTTGCTCCGCCTTAACAATCTTTGCCCAAAGTACTACGAGTTTGAATATCCAAGATGGCTGCACCCATTAACAATAAATGCCAGCCTTATATTCTCTGTTTATTAGCAGTTCTGTTGGATTTGTGTCACATTAAATCAGTCGTAGAAACAACAGTGTCCAACCTCTATCTGTCGCTATGATGCTATGACTCTAGAAAACAACTGCTAACAATAGCCAATTGCCAACAGACAGTAGCGCAGCTGGTTGACAAACAGAACGAGTTCGCTAAAAGACAAATAGAACGCAGCATTACAAAATGTTTTTTTTTAGATGTTTCGCACACTGAACGACACGTGGGCAAGGCTGCGCATTGAGTCTGACAAGTTTATTTCACAAGTATAGTGTGAACAGTCAAGTCGTAGCCAACGGACCATATACTGTGAGCGTAAATATAGTGAGCTTTGGTTTTACAAAGTATGCGATTGACTCATACAGTAGGAGTTGGTATTAAACAAAAACCTCACTAAAACTGCAGAATCACAGTGTATGCCCAGCCTTAGACAGCATCCACACAATAACAGGGAGGCTACACCATACAACGTAACTGAAGCGTTGTGTTTGTGTAGCGTCTGCTGCAACAATTAGCTTCCACAATAATCAATGGAGCTGGCTACACCAGACGTGATAGTGGTTCGTATGTTAGACAAGTCTTCTAAAACTATCGTTAAGCTCCGCGAACAGAGTTCAGTTGTGGACCCGTTGTAGCCTCCCTGTAAATGGGTAAATTTGAAAACACTGATTTTAATTAAAAATCTTCTCCATCCACACTAATGTTTTCGTATTGTTTTCTTACTGGTAGTATCTGGAGCACAAACCTTTCTCTGCATCATGGCAACCACACAACATGGTTTCTGAAACTCTGTTTTACCTACAACATAAACCTGGAGTTTTAACAATCATGCACATCAGGGGCATGAGAGTGCCATCACCATTTTAATGTGGACAGAAGAGCTCAGGGGATAGGGGTTTTATTTATCGCAGAACACAACTTAATGCAAGGAAAACAAAAAAAACCCCAAGGTAAAATTCAGGAAATCAAGCAGATGATTGCCTAGTTAACCTAGAAAAGGTCAAGGTCAAATTCAGGGGTTCAAATGGTCAACTTCAAGTCATATTATCAAGTATGGCTGGGCAGAGTGTGGACTCAAATAATTGGTTATTCAGTGAGAAATAAAAACAGCACTGACTTCTGTGACAACGTGTGAGGGTTTTGAAGCTTCCAAAAGCCTAGAGGAAAATCCTGATTCAGGAAGTTACAGGAACATCCTCGGATTATTTTGAAACAGTCTCCAACTAGAAATCTGACTGTTCAAAATGATTAGTCTCTTCTATGTGCACTGAACTTTGTTTCTTGGACACTAGACTCCTTGGAGTTCTAAGTCCTTCATGTAAGTTACATTTGTCTTGAAACTGCCAAAAATACAACTCTAGCCATGGGATTTTGTCTCAATCGAAAATTCTGGCAGTGCACATCTTGACTGACATCTTGGACATGGAACATACTAATCCGTTCTCTGGACAACAGATCTAAAATTCCTCTCATCAAATTCTCTGGAGATGTTTTCAACATATTACTCATCAATTTAAAAATGTACTCATGCTGGACCTAAATCATATCAGATAAATATAAGAGGCTAATGTCGGTCCTTTAAAAAGGTCACAGAGTTCCCAAGATCATTCAAAAATCACCCGTGCGAGATATATCTGACCTTACCTCAGAAAACATGACAAAACCACATCAATCTCAGGAACACACAATAGCGAAACCTCAAAACAAAGCAGTCTTGAGGTTTATTGCCTTTGCAAATCAACTATTGGCAACATTTCAGACCCTCTTTGAGAATACATTCATATCTGCCATTACCACTAAAGATTGATGTCTAAGAACAAGGCCATGAAAGGTTCTGTTAAACTGATGCATTTTGACCTCTGATGGATAGACTCATGTTGTGATGCTTCAATCACACCAGGCACATTTATTTCACTGTTTTATTTTGTAAAATTGTAAAGAGGAGAATGTGGGATCCCCTGTGGCTGTACTTACTATCATCTCCTAGTTTTGATGAATGTTCGTTTATAAGTTCTTCTCCTACATCCACAATTTGTTCACTGTTTCTGTAATTTTCTTCTCTCCATTTGCGAAGTTTGTCCCTCATATCTGTTGCAACACAAAGAACAGAATGAGTACATCAATGTGGATCATAAACACGTGGAAAACTTCAACTGTCTTTGTGTATAGTACTATTGTAATATTGAAATGGTAGGCTACTGAGATATACGCAACGGTGACAATTTGAACTGTTCTTCAATATGTCAAATACATGCTACATATCAATCATCCCACATCAAGGGTGCATGGTACATTCCATGTAACGTTACTTCGTGGGTCAGCATATAATTGCTTTGCATTGCTATGTAAGCCCTCTGGACCAACAAGTTGTCTCAACACCACCAAACACAATAAAATCGAGATGCATAAATGATTAGCTACTGTTTTCTATGGTTTTACGTTTGACGGCAATAGCGTTATACGAAGACGTAAATTCTCTATCAGGCTTCTCTGCTTAATATCTGAAACCAAAGTTACAGACGCAGTCCGAAAATTGCAATGAACAAAATTATGATACATTTATGAACTAGCTCCCGTAAGCGAAATAGCAAAGCATCATTGTGTTCTTGAAGTCTGTGGTCCTGTTTACTAGGTGGCGTTAGCAATTTCTCTATGCGCTTAGTATTATTTTGCAGTGGCCACAAATTTAACTTAAACCCATTTCTGGCATAAGTCAGTGTTTAATATCCTGAATGCATTGTTAACTTACTAGCAGTTTGCTAACTAGTAACGTTAGGCTATTCGTGTTGCCTCGTTCAATAGCTACGCTAGCACAACGAGCTAATTGTTTAGCTGATTCTAGGGTGACTATTTCTGTTCGTAACACAATGACAACATTATATATTCAATATAACTAGTTAATTAAACCCTAAACATAGTTGTTAGTATATGCAAGGCCTAGCATTAGCGTTACTTCCCCAACCTAGCTTGTCTAGCTCATGTTTGCCATCGCTAGAACGCAAGCCACAGGACAGGGGCAAGCTAATGCTGTCTTGTAAGATACGCAGTTGAGTTTATATTTAACACATGTACCGAAATGTTTGTGGAAATATCTCCTCGTGTTAACAGAATTTCAAACAACTGGAACGACTGCGAAAAAGACCTGTTTTACCTTCCCAAGTGACATCGTACAGCTCTGACACAGACGCCATTTTTTTTTTTCAGGAATACGTAGTTTACGTTATTGACGTTTCCGAGGTCAAGCGCAGAAAATGTACCGTAAATCAGGAAACGAGGCGACACATTGTAGTGAAGTGGATGGAAGCTATGTATTGAAGTTATTAGCCTCTGAGGATATCCGATTATTTACAACCAAAATATCACCAACAGCTCTCATTCTCTCATTCGCCAGTGGCAAAGGAAATCCTAAGTGTTCTGTTCTTGGTTGAAACACCTCTTTCTGAAATAGGCCTAGGCCAACAAGAAACTGGCTAGAAGGAAAACACCATCACATTTAAACATCCAGAGTCTCCTACAAGCTCCACAAATTGTGTTTTGATCGCTTCTCCCACCTGGCTGTTGAACCTTTTGGAGCTGGAAGGGCATCTGGATCAGAGACTGAAGAAGGTTACAACTATGACATTTGCAACTGAGCTGGTCATCTCCTGCCATTCTAAGGATTGCAACATCCGGCTGCTGGGCTGGACGGTGGGCCACATCAGTATGATGCTTCATTAGCTGTTATCCTTCTTCTACTGGTGAGGCTGTCACCAGGACATGAACTTATATGGCCACCACTGCAACTTCTGCACAGTAAAGAAAGGACCGTCTTGGCGCTCCCATTGTGGGGAGCCCATGGATCCTGTGGACATTGCCATTCTGCTATGTCCTTGTGACTATAGATTATTTGACTAGGAAAGGTATGAAATCTCCGACCTAAATGCTACCACCACTAATCACCTAGTCAGAGAGATGCCATTGTCGGTGCACCCGAGGAGCAGCACAGTGCCAAGGGTAGGAACTTTGGGAATGGAATGTGGAATGGATTAACTGCACTGGCAATCCAGCTAGCCATTATAAGTAGTGTGATTGAGATCTGCATGTGCCACTGGTCCAGAATTTTAAAAAGTGCTTCTGTCCTCGTGTTCAGACAAGAGCTTCTAACCCTAGCTCACCCCATGTTCGACCCTCCTGCAGAGTCAGAGGTGAGGGGCAAGCCTATAGGTTTGACCACTACTGCAACCTACATGAATGCAACACTTGCCGGCAATCAGAGACACCTGTTTCTCCACTGGGCTCCAGTGATCGTTGCCCCCACCATGGTGGCGGCGCTATTTACATACGTTCTGGAGCTGTACAGTGCTAGCTAGTGCCTGATCTAGCTAGACTGCCTGATGGTGTTTGTTGGAGACAGCTGGCTGGGCTCTGAATGCTTTGTGGATGCCCAATAAACCCCTACAGCTTAGCCTTAATTTTGCTACACTGCTACAATATCTGTCGGGTCTTTGGACAACATAAGGCATCTTTCAAAATTAATTTCCTCTTATATGGGTGTTCTGTTTTCTTCATTGCGTTCTTTTTAAGACTCTGGTTGTTGTGGCTTCATCTAGGCCTACTGACATGGACTCTGCCAGCGTGTTCACAACAACACTGCAAGGGGTGATGTTCTAGTATGGACAATCAAAACAGAAGTCAGCTTTACGGAAAAAGGCGTTTCTCTTTTTAAATGGCACAGTCTTGGATGAACACTGCTCCAGAGCAGGACTCAATTTGAGTCACTTTGAGTGCTAAAAGAAAAATACACAATAAGGGTATGTGCAGTTTGTGTAGTATTAAGGCTTGGTGACCTATGGAATTGTAATTTCCGAGACTGCTGATGGCAGTCAGTGGATATGTGGTTGGGGTTTTTTCGGAAACCTAAACAGTGTTGTGACCACACAAAACAGCCGAGTGTTGTCCTCAGGCTAAAGGACATTTCTCTCCCTGCCAGGATACAGCGTGAAAGGCCAGGGGCCGTCTCCAACCTGCCCTGCAGACCAGACTACTGGAGCCAGCAGGACAGAGGATGGATGAGTGTGGTGGCAAATGGCCCTTCTCCCCTCACAGGTTTAAAGCGGCTCTTTATTATTTTCTGCATAGGATGCAGCTGGATAAAGAGGAAGCTAAGAAAACGTGAAAGAGAAAAGTTCCAACATGCATTTAAATGTTTACATTGGAACACATCTCCCAGACAAACGTCAAGATGAGGAGAGATCAATAGCAACCATCTGAAAACCTAAACTGTACTCGTTGACTTCTGCTTACGTAGGTTTTCATGCCGTTGCCAAAAACCTCACACATGGCACACGTGGATAAGACATATATTCCCCTCATAAGCTTAGTCCAAAAAGAGAGTCTACAGTACAGCTGTTTTATTTTGTTTCCTGACAGAGTCAATCAAAGGCGTACATCAGCAAAATGAACAGTTATAGACTCTAATTTGAGAGGGATGGGGGTGAGGTGTTTTGTGGTTTTAAACAGCTCCTGTGCTTTCCAACTCTCATTTTTGTTCGCCCGCACTTTTAGATAGATGGAAAATGAAGACTGCAGCAATTTGCGACAATGTTAGCCTTCACCTCGTTTGAAAGAAACCCATGTGTTTGTGATCCATGCTCCAACAGGATTTCACCTAGTCAGACAAATCACATTTCACCCTTTAGACAAATCACTCTCCGCAGATGCAAGACTTCAATGCAAGTCCGTCCATACCACCTTTGAGCTTGCCTGTATCCTGAAAGACAAGTCTGGGGAGGCAACATATCACAAGAAGACGCTCACAAACGCACACACACACACACACACACACACACACACACACACACACACAGACACAGACACACACAATCTGACCAAATGATAATGTCCATAATATCTGTAGTTCAGGCAACATCAATAGCAAACACATGGGGGGACTGTGTGTTTGCTATTGATGTTGCCTAAACTGAAGATCAATGGTTCCCTTGACACCTCGTGCTAGTGTGATTGCATAGTGGGGCAGTGTCTTTCCACATGCTCTACAGTCTTGCTGGATTGGATGTAATGGCTGCTGTTCCTTCCCATTAAATTCAATTTAAACAAGGGGTTTAACAACACCAAGGATGACTTTCAAAATACTTTGCTGCTTGTGCCGGTATGTGTGTACAGATGTGTTCACTCTCATAAGTTCTACAATTAAGGGGTTTCAACAGAGTGCTTGTGCATGCCACTCTAAGCATTAAAGTTAACTCCTTGACACTTCGCCTATATAAAGTTATATAAAGTTACACATGATAACTGTATGTGTCAGTTCACATACTATTTTTCAGAATATGAAAAACATCAAATTGATTATCGATTTATTTATGATTTATATTGAATCTATTTCTTTATTTATTGAGAATTGTTCTTTAGTCCATAACATAATTATTTCCACAATATTTCTGTTAATTGGATTACATAGTTTGTTTTCATATAGGCTAATTCCTTTCACATACACTGCTTTACTTTTTATTTTCATCAAAGATTCCACCATGTGCTGAAAAGATGTAAGAGACCTAAATACAGACACCTCATTAAAGCTGACAAGCTAAATACCTTTTCCGGTGGCAAATGTATAATATTTTAGGTTTTAGACACCGTTGATCTGTGCCAGTCTTGAATTGGAAGTCATTTGATTTGTAAAACACTTCCTGAAATGGAATGGACCACAGACACTGGTAATACTTGTCACATGTGGAAGCAATGGAACTTGACATTCACCTCATCGGTAACACTTATATTCAACTTTGTCAGCATTTTTTTCTCAAGCAGTTATGGATACAAAACACAGAGTTATTTCTGAGCTGTTTCTAAAAGGCCTCATTCAAATACTTAATTAGCGTTGTCTCTATCCTTCTTACAAAACATTTGTGGCAGCATGTTTTAAAACAACACAGCATAGCAATAATGAAGACTTTTGTTGTGTCTTCTGAAAGCATGGCGGTCCAGGAGAGATCAATGACGTTCAAACTATGTTTCGTTAAGATTCCCTGTTTGGTTCCCTTGAAAAATAAGACACTGTTGACAGACCTCTGGAGTTACAGTGTCCAGAGCACTGGTGGTCTGACCTGTGACCCACTGCTATTGTTACAGCTTGGAGCATGGAACACTTACTGTACAGCCTCTCTGGGGATCTGCAAGATGTTGGGCTTAGTGCAAAAAAAGAACATCAGTTTTCATATCTCACCTCTATAATCAGGTTTGGTTCATTGTTTTGAAAGACATTTTTACAAGACCCCCACACACACACCACTGAGAGTTACACAAATATGTGCGCAAGACATAATTATTCTAAAAGACTAGGCATCTGATGAATAATAAGAACCCTATCCCTTTCTTAACAGAAAGCATTACCAAAGAGCATTATCCAGAGTTATCATATTTCACCTTTTGCTTCCAGGAAGAATGTCCAGGACCACAGATTTGGAAATTCTGGTGCATTCTTTGTAATGTCATGTTTTCTGAGAAAATTGCAGGGAGAAATAAAGCTATGCATATCATGTGGGGTAAGTTTGGAAACGGGGAAGCTTTGGGGGCCTCAATGATCCACTTTTGGTTGGGCAGGATACTCGGTGCATAATTTCATCTTGCATGTCTGGAAATGACATGTGCTATCCTCTCAAATTCAACTGATTTTTAACCAATTAATTAAATTAATTATGTTGCCCATTGTGATTCCAATATTTCATCTGTCAGCATGTGGTAGAAAAATAGCAGTAATTGAAGCCATAAAGTATGGAAAATAAAAAGCAACAAAACAAACACACAGCGACAACAGCAAATAAACCAAACAAAAAAAAAGGGCAAGCAGTTTTTTGTGCTCCCTCTGACACGCAGATAGTCCAAAACACTCCGAGTGTCGGTGCTTGCTTCTCCACTGGGTGCACGGATACATGTGCTGTGCAGATGTTCTCTGTGGACATGCAAAGAGGGGAAAAGAGTTGCTCTGTGAGTTTGCATTGTTTTCTGGCCCCCTGGCTCTGTCGATAACCCAGGTCCAATGCCATCAAATACGACAGTGCTGATGTCAGCACTGGGCTCTGGATCAGGACGCTGGTGGGCTGGTGATTTATAACCTGACATGGCCAACGAGCGAGGTGGTGCATATCTAACAGGCCACGTTTAAAAGCATCATTTAAATTCATAATAATTCATTTGGCTTAGAGAGCAATGTTTGACTTTGCAGTATCTTGCACTGAGGCGTTCGTCTTCAGAGGGTATTGATTTGTTTGTGGACTTATTGGAATACAAAGTAGCTGGAGAGCACCACGTCTGCCAGTATCTGCTGCCCGTCTATAATCCCCAATGAAATAAAGGAGGGAAAAGTTCAGAATCCTTGGTTGACCAGTCCATGCACTTCTACCATTCCATTAGTGTTAAATAGCTATTTTTAATGAATGATGGAATAGATGGATTTGGGGAAAGCCATTAAAGGAAAAGCTTCATCACTTTTGTAAGGGCTGTGAGGCCCTGGTATTCCCACAAACAGGAACAAATTAGAGTTTTATTTAGAAATTAGAGCAGCAAAAATGGTATAAATGCAACAAAAAACATTTTACAAGATTCCACTCCTGTACAAACTTATCCGCCTCAATTAGTTTTGCTTTTTTTTTTGTGTCCTCCCCCTCCTTTCTTTACCCCAGTTATGCTCTCATAAATGCTGTTTTAGTCTCTCCCAGGTTGTGCTACAAGGGAGCCTTGGCACCACAAGTCAACAAAAGGTACAGAAATATTGCACAGACATGGTTGTTCCGACACCCACCCTTTCCCACACAGAGATCCAGTTGGATAAATAACAGTAGGGGGGCTCCTCAACTTTGTGCTTAACAATAGCTCCCCACAGCTATTTTGGCGCCTGCAGGGCACCGTAATACCAAGTAAAAGGGCACAGTACCAGCCGGTAATTTTGAAAAAAATTCAAGAAACCACTTCCCCCATCACCTCTTCTTTTGTTACCTAGCCAGAAAATGATAGTCCATCATATAAAATAAGTCAGGAAATGGTATTGCTCACTTTATTCAGAAAGCGGTCATTGTTGATGAATGGTTTGTTTGGCTATAGTTGTGTAATGCATGTGTGTGGTTGTGTTTCCCTCAATTCATCTAGACACATCCAAAGCCTTTACTTGATGTTTATGTTGTGTCTGCTATTGTTTTGTGTGTACATGTATTGTATATAGAAAAAGGAACGGAAAATAAATTATGTTGACATAGGATTTGTGTGTGTGTGTGTGTGTGTGTGCATATTTGTGCATCCATACTCTATGTGTTCGTGCACAGCATGTGTCTGTGTGTTTTGGAATGGAATACTTAATTGTGCAAGTTATTATTAGTGTGGCTTTGCCTGCCACTTTCCTTGGTTGGGATAGTTTGGGGTAGCATGCGGGTGAGCATGGGCCTCGTGCATTCTGGAGCATCAACAGAGTAGAGTTTCCAGACAGTGAAGTACTAAAAAAGCAACAACATCTGGGGCAATCAGAACTCCTCCTGCAAACATTTTCCTGTCAACCACAACCATTTGAACCATCCATGTCAATACATATATGAACATAGCTTCTCTAAGAACCCAATTGATATTTTCACAAAATATTAATAGAATCAAATTTTGAGATCAAGTTGATTTGGCCTTTTAAACTGGAAATACTGTATTTTCTTCTATGAACCAATTCAACACTGATCCAACTGAAATGTTGGCATAAAAAAGTACATTTAGATTAATGCTCCCTGTTTATATGGTAGGGTAAGAGAGCAGCTTCATCAAATTAGAAACACAGACAGGTCTCTCATACTGTGGCCTAGTAGTGTTTCCCTCAATGGAACTTCAATGTGCTAATCATCTTAGCACTTACAGTTTCCCCCTAGTATCCAAGCCACAATTAGGTATGATTCACTGTTAAACATACCCTCTCCTTTTTTACTGACTGATTGAGAAGAAATGACCTGTGAGAGAATTATTAACAGAGGGTAAAGTGGGTTTCTGTGGGCCACATTTACGTGGCATAAAGATCCCAAAATTCAACTAAACTTCTACACTTGAGACTTGAAATGTCTGACACACTGTATTAGTCACTTAGACCCTTGTTATGATTGCTGGATTTAATGATAAAAAAAAATGATGTCCTTTGAAAATGTATCCTGTGCATATCATGAAAAAAAAAAACATTCTGAGCCCAATTTACTCCAAGACACATTCCAACCAGTGTAAAATTACTTGAGTTATTCACAGGGTACGGTATTTCAAACATGATAGAGGATGAAATATGAAAATGGGAAAGTACATTTTTGCCTTAGTTTTCCTCCAGCAAAATGGGATTTTGTGTTTAGTCTATTCCACTTGCTTGGATTTTCCTGTACTCTGCTCCTAAGGGAGCCTTCATTAGAATGATTGGCTGGTTGAAACAGGAGAAACCAGAGTAATCTTGCCTCTGAATAATTTTTCTTTTCAAATACAAGATTCTATGTCCATTACAATTAAGCTTGTGGTATTTAACCGTGCTGTGCCTTTATTGGATACATTTTTAACAAAGCTAGACTTTCCAGTTGGGGCTGCCAAAGACATGATTTAAAAAAAACATGTACATGTAAGACTTTACCAAATATTAATGCGCTTATATTTTATTTTTACAATGATTAGATACAAATGTACAGTACATGCCCAATGCAACTATGGTGGGCTAGAGTGCTCCTAGAGGTCAAGAGAAATATTCGTCTCCATAATTAACCCAAATACTGTATCCAAAGAATACCAAAAGGAGTGGTCAATGGTTAACTCTTTTATCAAAAACATCTACGGCACCTTCACAGAATAATACACACATGGTCTTTATCAAGCAGGACGTCGAGGATAGCGATAAAGAAAAGAAAAAAGTTTTACTTCCATCATGTAAAAGTACTTATAATCCACTACAAAGTATCCCTTTTTCACGGTGAAACCAACCCATTTAATAGGTGGTAATTTCCTCACATTAAGCCATGAATAATAATTTCACAAGCATTTTCATGGACAGACTCCCAGAGTCTGTGCCAGATTGTGTGAGGCAATGAGGAAACGTTCCAGTCACAGCAAAGCAAAATACCTGTATTTACATTTGAATATTGTACATTTGCTGTCTAGTCAGGCACCTCAGTCAATCACTAGCCCACCTCTTATCAATGGGGCGGGCTTTGTACAGTGACAGAGGAGGATAGCTGAACAAAAACAACAAGACGTCATGCTGCTCATCGGAGTATAAAGTTTCAGGATGTGGCTGTGCCTGTGCCAATTAATGAAACAAAAACATAATTAATATTTCACTGTTGAAGCACCATGTCTGAAATCATATGTATGCTACAACACACTTAAAAAATTCCCTGGTAGAATTCTCTCTCTCTCTCTCTCTCTCTCTCTCTCTCTCTCACACACACACACACACCCACACACAACCACTCCTTTATTTTAAGAGTTTCAAAGCCTGCTAACGTCAAGCCACAGCTGGCTGTATCAAAAGCATCCAGTAAAACAGAATTGACCGTGGTGCGCATATACCATGCGTTTATGACTCATTTCTACCTGCAGTCAGACTGTTGTAAAAAGGGCTAAATTGTTTTGGGGCTATAAGACAGCGCAATGTGGTTGTCAAGCAAACAGGGTAGCCTAGTAGTGGAATCTATTAGAGATGGACCATTGAGTAGCTGATATTGGCTCTTCACTGTGTGTTTGGATGACATATGGGCATCTTTATGACACAGCTGTGGGATGAGGAATAAAACTGAGGCTTCTTTTGTTAGTAAGGAAATCAACAGCATAACCGACCACGCGAGTATCACGTTTCCAGATTCCTACTATGATAATTGAAAGGAAATATGTGATTATTTCCTTAAACTCAGCAAATTTGTATTGTACAATTGCCTCCATCTTATTTAGCTTTGCTGTGGGTAGCAGAACAGCTAGAGTTCCAAAGAGAGATCATGTACTTTGGGCTATATGAACTCTTGCTGATAGGCTACTTGTCGGCTGGGACATTTCAGTGGGTTCTGGAAGAGACCCAATGTTTAACAATTCAACAAGTTCACTTGGCATAGGAGTTCCCCTATAAGCATGACATATTTAATTGCATCAGCTATACACTGCAATTATAGGGGTCTTGGGGAAAGGTTCACAGAGCAACTAAGCCTAAACCCCCCCCTTCCCCCCTTTTTTAAGGAACGTTGACTAAATGCCATTTTGTATCCTGGTAGGTCGCAATATTGTAAACAAACAGTCACAGTCAGTGTAACACAATTTGTCTACTGTAAATATAGGTAAAAGGTTTCATGTAGAAATATGGCTGTAATTGTTCATGTAAGTTCAGCTCGCAAATGAGAAATGAAAGGAAACAAGGAACAAACTAGCCTAGGCTACAAACAGTTCGAGCAACGCGCTGTTACCTGCGTTGTTATGTCACTTCCTACAGTAGTAGTAGGCTACTTTGTGCAATTTTTAGGACCGTCCCCCAACAGCATCCAACATGGCTGATTACGACTTGACCACGAGAATTGCCCATTTCTTGGACAGACATCTGGTTTTCCCCTTGCTGGAATTTCTCTCTGTTAAAGAGGTAAAATCTATTTTTATCACACGAAACAATAAGCTTTTCTCACCTGGTATTTGGTCTTGCTTGCTAATATTTGAAGACACGTGACCGGCTGTAATCCTGCAGCTGCTGTTTTAGCCTAGCTAACCGAAACATATGGGCGCTAGTTAGTCTGACGTTTGTTAATAGTAGCGTAGACTTTAAGGTACTGACGACTCTAAATTCACCATTGCATAAGTCCAAGTTGCATGAAGTCATATTTGGTACCTACATTTAGCTGGATTGCTCAGTTTTCCCTGTACGCATGACATCGCTCTAGCAATGCGCTAGCCAGTGGTTCATCAAGCTAACTTCTCACACAAGCTGTCAGCTATTAAATCATACGTTATTGGTGTTTTTGTCTTTGTTACTGTTCAATGGCATGGCATACTATTGTTCTGCTTTGTTTGGACAACCCCACCCCCAGGGGTTTTGTAGGCTCTTACTGTGAGAGATGTGTGACTAGTAGCTCACCTGTGTTCATGTTAAAAACTTAGCATTATTTTGCAACGTTGTGAATGCAACATATCTTTCAGATCTACAATGAAAAAGAACTTCTTCAAGGAAAACTGGAGCTTCTTAGTGATACCAACATGGTGGATTTTGCCATGGATGTATACAAAAACCTGTACCCTGACAAGGAGATTCCACAAAGTTAGTATTCAGAGTATTTTAATTTTTGCCTGCTTAATTTCAGTGTGTGTGTGTGTATGTCGACCCTTACCCACCTGTGTTAAAACACATTATTATCTACTAGCGCCACACATACATCTCAAACACCTCACCTGTCTACTATCTTGTGTCTTTTCATCACTCCAGTGCTTATCCTTGTTTGTGTTTGTAGCGCTGAGGGAGAAAAGGACTACAGTCGTGGCTCAGCTAAAACAGTTGCAGTCAGAGACTGAGCCCATTGTCAAAATGTTTGAGGACCCAGAGACTACTCGACAGATGCAGTCAACGAGGTGAGCTATTTATTTTTCTCTCCGAAGGTAATGTTATTGTAAACATTTAAATTGACATTTATTCATTTATCAAACGCTTTTATCCAAAGCGACTTACATGTGTAAATTATATTACAATGGCCATTCTCCCCAGAGCAACTCAGGGTTAAGTGCCTTGTTCAAGGGCACAGCTGTGGAAGCCAGGATTTAAACTCACAGCTTTTCAGACCACTGCATGCTACCCTGCTCCCTATTTACTACGCTACCACCGCTCCAAGTAGTAGTGGATTTCATTTTTTTCTGTTATGATTAGTTGATGCAATTGTGAGCTGAAGTGGAGTTTAAGTCTGAGCAGTCCATGTCAATATTGATGTATTTATTCAAACTGGACTTGCGTCTTTTGAAGTTATTGGACAACATTTGTTGCTGTTCAGTTTCATCATTCAAGCAGAGTTTTTGAACTGTTTTACTGAAAATGTAAAAAAAAAAAAAAAATAAACAAAAAAAACCATTTCTGGCTACGTTTCCAACTGAATGAGGCTTAAGGGGCATTTAATTGAAGGGGTGATGGCTGAATCTCACTGGGAATATGTAATCAAAGCACTGGTGCATGTTACAAGAATTAGCCCCAGTGAGCGGCTTGACAAACTCCCTCAGCAAAGTCAGCATGTGAATGCAGGGAGGGCTATTAGACCCCTGTGGTAAATGCTATTAAGTTCATTTTTTGGTGCTGACTTTGCCATAATTAAAATAGTTTGGTTTTTATCCTCTGCTTGGTCTCTTGGACGAACACTAATCATTTCATCAAAGACACTTCCTTTTTTAAAATGCTATGAATCCATGAACCAATTGGGGAATTTTAACATTGGGATGAAAGCCTACTTACTTTATTTCTTTACTTTCTGCAGTGGTATTGTTCTGATTAGCGTGCCTATGAAATGTGAGGTTTTCGATTGGATTGGACCGTTTGCGAGTTATTGTTCAATTTTCTAGTCAACTTGCAGCTTAAGTAAAATTTCAGACATGGAGGCTACATGGCTGTGTCTTTTTTCTATTACACAGGGATTCATATTTGATAGCTCAGGATTTGTAAGACAATGCAAAACTCATCACAGGTCATGGTAATCCTCTCCGTTTCCAATCTAAAGTCAAGAGCAATGTCTCAATTTGGCATTTTTACTTGATTATCTGCTAAAGTTTCTTTTGGTATTGTGGCAGGGATCTGATGTAGATGGGCAGTGGGGATTGTTGGAAGCCTGAAATGGCAGGGGAGGTTAAAAACTTGAATCTATTCTGACCCTCAAGGGATAACTGGGCAATTTTACCGGATAATGGTTTACTGTATGTGGATGTTTCTATTTAGCTTTTTGTAAGTTGCTTAGTGCAACATGAAATTCTTGCTCAGCACTGGTATTTGCCATCAAGTTGTGTCTAGAGTTGTGCGTAATGCCTAATCTATGCCTAAGATTGATTTTTGAGTTTAATTTTATATGTCTTTTTTTCTGTGATGTTAGTCCCAATGTTTTCCACTGAAGTCCTGTCAGGAGTGGTTGTAGTGTCTATCACTTTTGCTTGGTGTGCTGTACATACAAAGTAATCCTTAAGAAAAGATCAGGCTACCAGTTAGAAAGGCTTTGGAAAATCAGCGTGTGTTAGTACTTGGGTCAAATGTGACACGGCACTTAATAATAATTATTATTAATTATTAATTCCGTGGAAATGCATGGATTCCAGTTGCTTCCAGTTTCTGAGCTTTTTGAGCCAGCTTTCTGAGTGCAGGGGACAAGCCGAGATGAGCTATGAGACATACGTTCACACTCGGTATCATGTTTCAACACACTTTAGCTCAATATCACACCGGAATTCTCCTTTAATAACAATGTTATATTTTAAGGCGATTTGGTTTAACTAGTCACATTATGGCTTATACTGATTCTGGATAACCTTGGCATTCAGTTGTATTATACCATATAGCCTATTTGATGCATAATCAGCACTAATTTAGCATTAGCCTACATGCATGGGACTGACAAGGTATGGCTGTCCAAGTCAGTACACAAAAACTGAGGTCTCCTTTGTTGCATAGGAAAGATAACTTGGATAGGCCAAGATTATGCAACCCACAATAATAAATCAACCCACAATAACAAATTTACCTGATTAAAAATACAGAATGGTTTCGGCATCTTAAATACTGCTTCAGGACAATGAGCTTTGGTAGCAAAGATCATTAAGTCATTTAAACAGTCTATCATGTTTTGGTCATTGCTATGTCATGTGCTGCTCTCAGCCTAGTTGGCCACTGGGCTGGACTGTTGTGTGCATGAATGAAGCACATACATTGCAGTCAAGAGTGTAGTGAACCTGGACTCAGGCCCCGTCCACACGGAGACACTTTTTGGGTTAAACGCACCGGTTTTGCTTCGTCCAAACGAATCCTGTAAACGCACTGCCCGAAACCGCACTTTTTTGAAACCTGGTCCCAGGGTGGAAAAATCTGAAACCGTAGCCCTTGTAAGTTCGTTTGGACAGCGAAACCGCATACTTGTGTAGGCTTATTGATGATGTCATCGCCACACCTCAGCTGCCCTGGACTTGACACTTATAGTATTGCCTAACAATACTAGTTTTCATACATGACATTACCTACGATTACACTCAGTAGGATAAATATCACAACTGGTGCAGCGCAGCGCCAATAGCTTGACTTGGTGGACTGAACACTGTTTTTCCCGGTGTTTTTTTAATGCATTCTAGCTACTGTCAGTGACGCGAGAGAACTAGTCAGAAGTTATTAGGGAAGTGCGGTGTAAGTTTAAATTAATTTGTGCGTAGTGCCAGTGTCATTCATTTATTTTACATGTCTAACAACATAAATAAATGCATTCATAGTCAGATATGAGCATACAAAGACGCTTAGAACTCATATTAAGCCTTTGGGGATGCGCACTAAATGCGAATCCGCGATTTGATGCAGGCAAAAGTATCGACTGTTTCTAACGAAGGTATTATAGTAATATTATAAATGTGGCGACGGAATAGCCTAGAACCTGGGACGCCTAGCCTTTAGTAGCCTATGCACTTGCGGTGATAGCCAAACTAATGTGAATCGCGGCCTATCCTACAACCAAAGAAAGTAAAGGAGATTATTTGTACCTGCGTTAGCCAAATAAAGGACGGGACTGCACCCTTCACAAACCGTAAAAATTAAGTTTATCAGTTTTACAGTTGACAGTTCACTATAAGTCCACACAAACAATTCAGGTTTCCTTGCACTAGCCAGTTTTGTCGTAGCCTACTCTGTCTGTTGTATGGCCTACACAGCGCACAAGCTTTGGTCAATTTCTGTAACAAACAGTGCCACCTATAGGCCTGGGATATGAAGTAACGTGTTGAGATGGATCCGTTTGGACGCAAATATTCTTGATACGGTTCCAGGGAAGACGGAGGGAAAAAAGATAGATAGGTTTGGTACGTGTGGACTAGGCCTCATTTTAGCCTGCTCATGTACATATTCTCTTTATTGCACACACACTCACACTCTCTCTGTCTCTCTCTCTCTGTCTCTGTCTCTCTCTCTCTCTGAGATGTTTACACATAAAGACACACACAGAAGAGGGAGGAGGAGATGGAGGAAATAGGAGGGCTTTAGGAGCAGAGTGGGAGCGGAGGTACATCTTGTTTATCTTTCTTCCACAGCCATTAAGGAAGATCAATCCCCCTTCCCCGCTTCCCCCCCAAGAAGGGGCAGCATCTGCTATATGACAGTATAATGGTGCAGGCGCACAGCGTTTTGAGCTCGCCTTTATAAACAGCCTTTGAATCCTTTGCCCGCAAATGGAGTAAACGGTCGACCTCTTCATTTGCCTGAGGTGTAGGGAAGACATTTGCTTTCTCATTAGAGTCTGGCCACATGTGACAGGATGCAATTCTGTGGGAGCCTGATGGTGGTGTGCATTTGCAACCAGCCTTGTGTACCTAGTCATTCACAGGGGAACATCTGATTGGTAGCATACGCCACCCACTCGCTTGTGACATGTTATGAGTTGGTCTATTTTTGGTCTGTTGATTGTTGTGATTAATGACTGTTGGCTTGATGGCACCGTTCCCGTCAGCTTTGATAACTTTCTCTGAAAAGTTTTTTTTTTTAATGGCTTGTTCGGCAAGTCTTCCTGAAAACACAAGCAAGGCAGTTTGATCCCAAATTAGGGAAAAAAAATGCACAATCAAAAGAATCCAGCAGCCCACCAACCTCAGGCCGACCTAACTAACCACAAACTACTCTTACTCTCTTCCAGGGATGGGCGTATGCTCTTTGACTATCTGGCTGAGAAGCACAACGTAAGTTCCTGCAGTGCACGCCGCCCGCCACCATCTCCAGGCCTTTTTCTCATGACTTCTGGGTGAACTGAGTGTCATTTCGCTGTGGGTGGGGCCAACTCCAACAGGGGTGACCATTTAAATGACTTCCCAAAAGTCTTAACTCCCTTACAGAAGGGGGTGGTGTGGGGGCGCAGTTGGGGAGTTTGGAGAGGGGTTTGAGCCAACAAGTGTGTGTGTGTGTGTGTGTGGAGGGGAGTTATGGCTCTCAGCAGGCCTGCGGACGTTCGGTCTCATCCTGTGGCGAGTCGTCAAGAATAAACGGAACAGTGCGAGACCCGTGGGTCCCACCGCAAGAATGCCGGGGGATTCTATATTTGCCATTGACGACGCTCCACTCCCAAAACCCCGGCATCCCATTGACCTGGGGCCTGTCCTCAGTGTACCTCCACTTCCCCCAAACCCGTCCCTGCTCCGCTCCCACTCCATCTCTAGCCTACCCTCGACTCCCCCCAAAAGCCACATTGCATTTGTCGACACAACCACGGGTCCCAGTCTGGTGCGAGCCATAGTTCATAGTGACAAGGATTGGCACTCATGCTGGGAGTGGAGCTGCTCTATGAGAGAGGGGGGGAAGAAAAGAGAAGAACTATTACCACAACTAAGTGCTGTGGGGTTGAAGCTCAGTGACCGAGTTAATGTCAGTGTGGCACTGGAGCTGTTGGAATGAATTGCACTTTTTTTATAATATGTAACTGAAAAGGTTATATGAAGGGTGATGATGTATGTGAATATATAAGATCTGCTGTGTCACTGTTTCTATTTAAAGGTTGCCTACTGTAGAAGATTCAATATATTCTTTATTGACATTCCCCCCCAAACACTGATCTGTTACGGGAGAGGAATGCTTTAGAAGGCACACTTTTGCTAAGCCAGCATGCATTATTAATATTACTAAACACTTAGATTCTCAGGTGAAGTCAAGTGCCCCATTTTGTTATGAGTGCATGGAGCCTAGCCAATTTGGTTGAAGCATGGTCCTTATTAGCATGGCTCCAAAATATCCTGGAAAGTGGTTGACTCATGATCGCTAACCTGGTATCTTGAGGCATCTTGACATTTTGTTATGGAAACCTGTAGGGAGGTGAGCCATGCCATATTTCCCTCTTGTTTTCCACAGTTTCATTTACATAGCTTTTGATATGGACCCAAAATGCAGGATAGTTTTTAACATCTATCACAGGGTGATTTTGTGAACAATGACCCAGTAGTCTTATTTCAAGGGAAAGAGCTCTCTTTCTTTGTCACTATTTAAACACCTTCCTAACTTTAAAACGCCTTAAACACTCCCTAACCACTACAGGAGGGGGCTGGCAGTCATTTTGCAACAGTACATGAAGACTCCATTAAAACCAATATAAAAGCCATCTTCGCTCCAACTTCATTTGAGCACCTATCTTTTTCAATATGCCACCTTTCAAACCCATGGTCACTTAATTTGCAACCTAACTCCATATCATCATCTGTTCTTCTGCTGAGCGACTTCACCATCAACGTCAACTCCATAGACTCCCAAACCACTACCGAACTCTGTGACCTACACTTCAACATCACCCAACACATTGATTTCCCCACCCAGAGAAAAGGACACACTGGACCTGGGCTGCACCTCTGGTATCACCATCAACAATCTTACCCACACCGACCTCACCATCTCCAGCCACCTGGCTATCATCATGGACACTGAAATCTAACCCTAACCTCACCACATATATGCATCATAAGATTCAGGAACCTCAAGTCCATCAACCACTCCCCTCTCTCATTACAACGATGCACTCTCCTCCTCTCTCAATACCATTGCATCCTTAAAGGTAAACAATGTAGGTTCAGCTATTTTTGGCAACTGTAGAGCTCCCCCTAGATACGCAATATATTTATATTTTACTTTTAAATGGCCTACTTCTCGTGACTTGTTCCTCCTGTACACAATGAAAATGTTTTAAAAGGATTAACAACAAGCCACAACTATCTCCAAGAGCTATATAAAAGGTAATATTTCACGATTCTTGCAAGATCGGGGCGCTGTTCTTGAAGATGCATCGTTAGTTCTTTTGTTAGCGACCATATGCTGTATGGCTATGCTAGGTGAATGATTCCCCTATTACAAGTTTGTTTACCAGCAAATTGGCTTTGTAAAAGTTATATTAAAGAATCACTATGCAACAATTTGAGCAAAAATGACCTTAATTATGCAGGTTGAGTCGTTCTGATGGTTCTACAACACTCTCTGGGTCGTTTGGTGGGTGCTTTGTCTCCCCCTATCGCTTCTCCGCTGCAAAAAACGAATATGCAACTTTCTGGACCCGGTCCGGGTAAATCGGATGTGACTCGGTGGAAGTATCCAATCGCGCCTCGAAAATGTAATCAGATTGTAGTTTCGAAGAGCGTAGCAGTTACTTGCTACGAAGCTGCAGGGGGAGCTGTGTAGTGAAAAATGCGAGCCCAAATCCGGCGAAAACCCAGAAACAGCGAAGGAATAACCAGACCTGCATAGTGCTTCTTTAAGGTGAAAATCTTGCATAGTGTACCTTTTATGAACGAAATTGGTCTCCCCTGGAACACTGATCAACTCCTGCCTCCTGAAAGCCAAGTTCCGAGAACTGGAAGGACTCGCCAATAAAACCAGTCTCACTGTTCACGTGGGGGGTACAATAAGTTAACACCTATTCTGAGTTAAAGGAATTATCTGGAGTAAAATGAACTTTAGATCAATTTACGGATGATTGGGAGTACATACGTTGAGTTGACATCAAAATCATGTCATTCGGATGTGTTTTGAAAGTTCGATCTTGCCATCTTTAGGGGAAAGTCCGTAGGAGTCGATTGCCAAGTGTGGAGTAACACGCTCTGGAAATTCACAATTTCGTCGCCGTTTTTAAAAAAAAACATAGTCCAGTATTTCTTTTGAAATTGAAATGAAGTTGTATAGACTGGACTATTTTTTTTTTTTTTTTTTTTGTAAACAGCGTCGAAATTGTGAATTTCCAGAGCGTGTTACTCCACACTTGGCAATCGACTCCTACGGACTTTCCCCTAAAGATGGCAGCAAAGATGGCAACATTTCCGGAAAGGTACTGGTAGGTACTGATGAAATTCATACTGGACTCTATCCGACCACATAAAGACCTCGGGATACTTCGGTTTGGCTTTAGGGACCCTCTACTCACTACCACGTAAGTGTAATGTTGTTTGGGACTGTAGAAGAGGTATAAAAATAGTGTTTTGTAGCGGTGAAATAATATGCCCTTCTCACTTCCACGCTAACGAGTTTTGACTAAAAACGGTAAAATCGAACTTTCTCAAAACACATCCGAATGACATGATTTTGATGTCAACTCAACGTATGTACTCCCAATTATCCGTAAATTGATCTAAAGTGCATTTTACTCCGGATAATTCCTTTAACTTACCCAGGTTTGTCAATAAACCACATACTTGGAATACCTTCCTGGATGCCTACAAAATCAACAGGCAACAATACAAAAAGGCTCTCAACTCTGCTTGCTCCTTCCACCACTCTTTCCTTATCCGATCTGGCTCCAACAACCCTAAGACATTCTTCAACAAACTTCTCATACCCATTGACACCAAATCCTTCACCACCTTCAAGTGCTAACGTCTTCTTTTCATTCTCCAGAACCAGGATTGACAATATCTATGATCAATTGGCCCTCTGCACCTCCATCATCACCCATGGACCTCAACCATACCCTAACCGCTCCCCACCTCCTACCCACTCAGTTTCTTCATTCACCGAAATCACAGAAGCCCATTATTTCTCTATAGTCATCAGCATGAAGCCCTAAACCTGTCCCATGGACCTGATCCCCACATTTCCCATCAAGGCTTGCCTACCCTCACTATCTTGTTCAATTCAGTTCAGTTACTTTTTTATCCCAAAGGGAAACTTGTCTTGCAGTCAGTTGCATAGGATAAAAAGACAACAATACAGTACAAACACATCATTACTCATCACCAGTGATGCCAGTAACGCGTTTCTTAGTAACGCATTAGTCTATTTTGACCACTTTTTTCGGTAACGAGTAATCTAACGCGCTACTATTTACAAACCAGTAATCAGATTAAAGTTACTTATCTAAATCACTGTGCGTTACTATTTTTTCATTTTCCTTAGTAAAAAGATATATTCTTTGCTTTCTTCTTGTCTCGGGGATTAACGTCATGTAGGCTATGCCAACCTTTTCAGCATGAGGACAACTCGCGTGTAAAACCACGCAGCGACACAAACGTAAACAACAATGGAGGGAGGAGAGAGATGCACGTTTTATCTAAAGTCATTATTTTGAGTTTGTGTCAGCTAAACATGACAACATTAAGGTACGT
This sequence comes from Alosa alosa, assembly GCF_017589495.1. Lineage (NCBI taxonomy): Eukaryota > Metazoa > Chordata > Actinopteri > Clupeiformes > Clupeidae > Alosa > Alosa alosa. The sequence continues at coordinate 14,285,693 of NC_063201.1, forward strand.
TGTACATTCTGTGCTGGCGACAAAGTGCTGTCTAGCTAGACAAGTCTCCCGAAGTTTTGGGAGTCTCCCACATATTGATATCCTGACGCCCGCAAATTACATAAAATCTCCCGGAACCTAGAGCTAACAAGCGCATAAAGCCAGACCGGACTTCAAATGGCGTGTGCATCTAAGTTTAAGCGCGACACAACGGAGAGGGAGAGAGAGAGGAGTGGTGCATGTGTGCCTGCAAGCATCCAAGACAGAGAGCATCCTGGTATGTTTTGCTAAATCAACCAATCAGTTTTCAGTGTAGGTGGGCTTATATCTCTTTTCTCCCGAACTTAATTAATCAGTTCAGTTAGTGTATCTAGGAACAGGAGCGTCATGGCAGAGTCAGTGCCCCTCAAAAAGGAACATTAAAACCCATTTCACATCAGACTACACAAAAGTGTACCCAATTGTCTCATAAGAGTAAAACATAATGATAGTATTGCACACTGCACTGTTTGTAACAGTGACTTTAGCATTGCTCACGGGCGGGTTAAATGATTGCAAAAGACTTGTTGAGGTGGTTTAAATGATTGCCTATAAATGGACTTGTTGAGGTGATTTTTAACAATTTAATTAGCATATTACTCAGGCCTATACTAGATGGTTAGTTGCCAAGGCTACTGTAATCAGTAATCAGATTACTTTTTCAAGGTAACTGTGGCAACACTGCTCATCAACCACTCATCATTAACATAATTAACTCATCTCTGTCCACCAGCTTTGTACCCAATCCCCTCAAACATGCTGCGGTCACCCCATACTGAAAAATACCATACTTGACCCTGACATCCCCAACAACTACTGGCCCATCTCAGACCTCTTGGTTTTTTTTGTCAAAAGTCCTTCTATAAGCTGTTACTGCCCACTTCCAATCCCACCTCAACTCCAATAACCTCTACAAACCATTCCAATCTGATTTCACTGAAATGAAACTGCCCTCTTAAAGTCACAAACAACATCCTCTTCTTTGCTGACTCCAGCTTCCTCACCATCCTCATCCTCCTTGACCTCAGTGCAGCCTTTTGATACCATCAAACATTCCATCCTCCCTCTTGCCTTCAGCACTGTATTGGTATAATGTTCTAGTGAGGGTTTCAAGACTGAAATCCCAGAATACTAGGCTATGGGGTACTTAACTGCCATTAATTAAAAAGTGCTCACCACTATTTTAATTGCCTTCATTTATCAGTGAAATGAGAGGAGGGGTACACGTACAAACTTTCTCTCTAACAAGCCCGCCAAACTTGACAAATTTCTTTCTTTGGAAGCAATGTTAAAGCTTAACACATCTTTTTAGCTTAACTTTCCTCTCAGCCCCCTGATTTCTACTTGCACTGCTTATTTTATTTTCCCTGTTTTTATCTGTCTTCACTTGGTCTTTACTTTGAGCTCAGTCTACTAACTGTATCCCCGCTGAGTGTGTGTTGTTTTTATCTACCTTGTATCCATGTCCAGCCTGTGTCTGTGCCGTCCCTATTGCTTGTTCTCTTATTGTCCCTGCCTGAATGCACTGTCCATACTGCCAGTGTAATCTAACCATGTATGTGATTGCATGCTATATGTACTGTACTTCTTATGCCTATGCCTTATTGTACAGTGTCCTTGGGTACCTTGAAAGGCGCTTTTCTAAATTAAAGGTATTATTATTATTATTATTATTATTATTAACCTATAGAGGCTGGGCATAAACTGTGCAATTTTGAGCCGAGGTTGTACAGGCAGGTGATTGGTAGGCAATGGTAAAGGCTGATGAAATTCGGCTCATTTTTCCTTAGTGCAGCTGCAATGTAATTTAGCAAACTGTTGCTTACCCCCAGCTACACATATGGGCAAGTCAGCGCTTTTCTGCTTGGAAAGCATATGGTATTTCGGTGATTTGATGACGTATTCTTATTCAAAAATAGCCACACAATTCCAGGTTTGGTCGGTCCAACGAGTTTATTTCACACAGTAGTGTGAGCAATCAAGTTGTAGCTAACCATCGGACCATATAGTTTGAGCACATAAATCGTGAGCTTTGGTTTTACATCATTTGCGATTTACTCGTACAGTGCGAGTTGGTATTTAACAAAAAACATTGGGGGAAAAAACGCACCCTGAAGGTACTGCTTCCACACTATTCATATTTGAGTATACATATTGACATTGCCCAATATGTCTTCCATTCAGGTCATGGTGAAGGCAGATATTTTTAATTGTGCCTTTGCTTTGTCCCCCATAGTTCCGGCAGGAGTACTTGGACACCCTCTACAGATATGCCAAGTTCCAATATGAGTGTGGAAATTACTCTGGAGCAGCCGAGTACCTGTACTTCTTCCGAGTTCTGGTAAGGATTTGTTCTGCAGTCACCAGAAGAACCCAGAACGCATTACATGGCTAAGAACTTATTGTAGTATACTAATGGGCTTTGTGTCAGGAAATAGTTCTCTCTGACTTTTTCTGTTAATCTATTCAGACATGGTCATTAGTGTCTTGTGAGGAGGGGTGGAATAGCTATAAGGGAGAGAACAAAGCCAAAGAAAGCAACTGTACATTTTCTCTTTTGGATAATGCTGTCAGTGATTTCTTTTTTTCTTCTCCTAACTCTTTTCTAATGGACCAGCAATTTTAGGGAAGCCTGGCACATGTTAATTAAAGAAGCAGAGATATGCATTACCCCAATTACTTTTTAATAAGACTATTAATCCTATCCTGTGCCAGAAATGGCTTTGCATCTAACATTGCATTTTTATTTTATAAATGATGGAGATTAGGTCTCATAAGGGATTTTACTTAAGAACTATCCTCGGTTGTTGTCTGACGATTTATCTCGAAAAACGCAGCGTCACCCAAGAGTTGCTTGGTATGCCGTTGCCAGGGTGCCTCTGATTGTCGGTGGCTTTCACCCTTTCATGGGGCAAAAACCTGACAGGCTGCTTGTGAGCGGGTGACGTCAGAACCCTGTTAAATCGCCCTGCATGTCTTTGGCATTGGGGTGAGACCACTGAAAGTCTCCGTTAGAGCTTTTTACTGGGCCAAGTGTTTAGTGGCAGACTCCATAATCTGTTCCTTAGTCTTGCTTCCCTGGCAAGGCCCCGGCCGTCTGTGGATTACCGACTGGGATCCTGCAGCCCGGCATGCGCTCCCCCCTTAAGGATTCCCTGGTTCTGCTGAGCCGGGGATGAGTTACGCAATCTTCCCCACTCGGCACCAGTACTGTGACTGGTTGCTGGTTTTCGGCTGAAGGCTGGTGGACGGTGAGGTTTGCTTATTGAAATCACTGAAGCGTTCTCCAAACCTCACGTCTGTGTTTGTGTGGTGATGTAATGCATGTGAACGAAGTATCCTCGATTGTCATTCTTTGTGTGTCGGCGTGTGTGGCTTATTGTTTCCTTTCGAAACACTGGAGACCAGACATCACTTTTTTTGGTATTGTTTTTGTTTCCTCTTTTTTTGTCACTTTTCTTATGGTCTGGTTGAAGTGCATTAAAGATATGTAGAGGTCCTTCAAGGGACCTCGGGATTAAATAATTTTCACCAGTCAAATATTTTTTGGAAATCAGATAATACCAAAGTAGGTTTGCGGGGGTAGATAATTGCAGTTCACCGAGAGTACTGGCAGGATCGACGTTACACATGCGTACCTCTTATTTCCTCTATAAACAAAGGGCTCATTGCTGGCCCTGGGGTGTCTGTGGCCTCTCTCCCACCGACTGGAGAAATGAGTGAAAGATGAACTAGAGCGAGAGCCTGCATAGCAAGCGGGGCTTCGGGAGAGGAGAGGGATGGCTGAGTGGGACAGACTCGGGAGTCCACTCGGTGTGTGTGTGTGTGTGTGTGTGAGAGAGAGGCAGTTGTGTCACAGGTGGGGAATAATGTGGGATGGTGGTGTGTGTGTTGGGCAGTGGTAACATGTAACTCAAGAGAAACCCTGGGAATGGACTCCTGACCCCCATAAACCCCCACCACTCCACCCCACCTCCCCTCCTTCGCTCTGTTCTCAAGGCCACACTCTGTGGAGGGTAGGCTACCATCCTGGCTGAAGAGAGGTGCCTTTTGTCAAGGGTACCCTGGGCTGGGAGTGCTGCTTGGGTCCTTCACGCTTGGCTGGGCTATTGTGCTACCCTGGTACCTGAACTTTTTTTTTGCTTTCTCTCTCTCTCTCCTCCCCTCGCTCTTTCTGATTCCAAGTCACTTAGTTCACATTCCCATGTTGTCTAATAATGTGGGGGAATGCTTTTTTTTTGGTGAATAGTACTTTTTCAATTGAATGGAAATTGTGCGAATGAGGCCTTGGAGGGAGGTTCAGTCTTTTATTGTTATTATGTCTAGTGGGGACAAACCACTGCACTCAGCATGATTTTAAAGCTGGAATGTTGTGTAAGTGGCTAAGTTAAAACATACATCTCGAGCCATTCACATTCATTTTGGGGTTAAAAAAAAAAAATAATAGTATTAATGGTGTACACTGTGTTTGAGACAGCCAAAATTGGCGTTCTGTGAATAATGTTGGATGCTCACAAGGCTCAGTTTACCGTTAAAAATTATTTTAGGGACTTAATGGTTTTACACCATATTGCTTGTGTTTCTGAAAATTCAGTCTAGTGTGTCTTAGCAAAATTTCTCCTGAATGTTTTCATTTATACTAGCTAAATCTGATTAAATTATACAAACAAACAAACAAAAAGTCTCTTTTGGTCATTCTGTTACACTGACTGCCTGGCCAGTACGGTTGAATGAAAATTAATGGTCAAAGTAAATGACCATAGGCCTTAATAACAAAACAATGTGTTGACCTTTCTGATGAATGATGTTGTCTGAGGTAACTTTTGGTCCTTTTAGGGAATCTGCTCTGATTTATTGGCCGCCTTAATGTGAATTGTACAGAATTCAGACTGATTTGCTAGTCTGTGGTTATTTAGCCCTCTGATCTAATTCTTGGAAATACATGTTTCCCCAGAACATTGTACTAGCGGCTCAGAGACTGTTGAAGACAACACTGTATTCATGGGGAAATTTGCCTAACTTTGTACATGCGTATTGAGAAAAACATGCAAAACTCTTTAAGTTGGTTTAAATAAGCCCATGATGCATGTCAGCATGCTGTTCCTCATAAAGATTGTATTTCAGGAGTCAACGCTGAATGGCATTGTTCTATGAAATTGCAAAAATGATTGCTGGAAAGTGGTTAGAGTTTCTTGGCTCATGTGATTAGTTCAATGAAGTCTTATTTTTTCCCACCATATTGGACAACCTGAATGTGTAGCTAATGATGTACAATTCTTGTTGCAGCCACAAGGAATCTGTCTCAAAGGTTTGCTTGCTTACGGCAATCATGATATGTTTGCTGTACCCGCTTACGCAATTGTTTGTTTGTTTGTTTGTGCTGGTCCCTCAGTGGGTTTTGTGGTGACTGAGAAAGAGAGGGACATCATAGGTCAGCCTTGGATTACAACCCAAATCAGCTCTCCATACTTTGCATAATTTATTAGAGAAAGACCATGGCTGTGTAGCAATTGGAAAGAAATTCCTCCATTCGGCTCTAATGGAAACTGGATATTCTCCTGTTGCCCGAGCGTCTGCATTGTGTGGCGCTCTTCTCTTTTCCCTTGCCCATCTATTATGGCGGACTGTCTCTGAGCGGGTTGGCACAGGGATCAGCGCTCTGCTCTTGTCTGTAAACAGCCTCTTAACCCAAAGCAGTTGGTGCTCCTCCATTGCATTGATTTTTGTGAGTGATGGTACAAAGCTGCCGGCCCCGCGTTCTCAAACGACCGTGAGTTCCCAAGCAAGGGGAGGATGGTTAACTCCTCACGAAGAAGTCAAGAGAAATGGAAGGATTTTGAGAGTAAGCACATCAAAAGCGCTCAACAAAATGAGGACCCCCCGTCCCTCCTCCTCCTCCTCCTTCACCATCACCACCACCACTACCTCTGCGCCAGACCTGCAAGGAGACTTGTTTATGGCATTTCAGCTCAGTCTAAATAAAGCTAAATTGCTCTGGCATAGTTATGTCTTGTAAGTTCTGCCTGTATTTCTTTTTCTTTAAATCATTAGCCTCTCATTTCAGAATCCCTCTCAGAACAAAATGCATACAAGCACTTTGTAACACAATACTGTGGCTGTGTCTCTTGGCGTTGGATGGATTTCTCAGAAGAATGGATTTAACCAGTAAGACCCTTTATATTGTGAATACCTATCTCATCTTTTTCCCCCCTGCGTCTCTTTGGTGTGCTCTGGACCTCCCATCTCTGTGCCTGCCATAGTATTCTTGAAGAGGTTAGGCTCCAGAACTCATTTAACGTGGGAAAACAGTCATTTAACGGAGGAAGCCAGGCTTGCAAAATCCAAGTCCGAGGTCCTGTTACAGTGGGAGCCTGGTGCGAAAAGAGCAACTTATTCATATCATCTGTTAATGCAGGGATTGAATGTTGAGAATAAAGATTGAGTGTCCCGTCGGATCTTCTGCACAGTAAATTTATTGTTGCTGGTCAGTCAGTGAAAATGCACCCGTTTCAAGAGCCCAACGGAAACTTAAGGTAACTGCTGGAAAAACCCAGGTATTGAAACTATTCTTGCATGGCCACTGCTGAAAGCCTGGCAGTGTGGAGAAAGCTACCATAATGACATGGATCCCTGCCAAAGGTAGCAGGCAGGGACTTCCAGGAAAAAAAAAGAAGGGGGGGAAAAAACAAATCCATTTAGAAATGAAATGTTGACCTTTTATACTGGCAACACATATGCCTCCACCCTCAAATGCACGTTTGCTCAGTCAATGCTGATCTCACTTCTGAGGTTTCGACTTTGAAAAGTCACTTAGAACTGTCCAACTAGTGTTACTCCTGATCAAAAGGGTCCAGTGTTGCGAGTGGGTAGGTCAGTGCCTACCTAACTCTTCAGGTTTTTGTTTTTTAAACTCTGTGTTCTTTCTCTGCTGTTGTTGGAGATACATGGATACAGTACCTCCTTGTCCATCTCCCCTGAATAATGCTGGAGCTTTCTCGAAAACAACAGACTAGATCATAAAATATTAGCCTAGTAGTTCTTATTGCATTCATTAATATTCCTAATAATTCCCTAATAATCCTAAATTTCCCTTGGGACAAGTGTAGTATCTAACTAATTTGGGATTTTAGACTATTTTTAATTTAGTTTGTTATTTTCTTTATCTTGGTAATTCCACAGAGGCCTTTGATCCTGTTTTCGGTTCACTTCCACTTGACATGTGATCTGTCTTGTAGCCTAGATTACTATAGGCTCTGTCCTCTGCCCACTGACTATCAGTGGGCAGTAATAAGGGAAGTCTGGCTCTGGTCTGGATTTTGGTCTAGAGCCTTGTGGCTGGCCAGAGGACACCCACTATAGCTTCCTGGTTGCCTGTCACCGCGTCTGGTTTTGGCCCTGTTATCACGGCCGATTGCGAAGTCAGGCCTCATCCCCAGACTTTCCCATGAGCCTGGAGGGTGTGTAGCTTGACATCCAGATCGATTATCATCCCGAGATACAGAGCGGTCCCAACCTACAGCTGATTATTTGCCTTGCTTTTGTTTGTTTTTGTCTCCCTTTCGCTGTAATTAGAAACATCAGCACACAACCTTTTGAAGTTGATTGTCTCCACAGAGATCCGTCTCGTTAGCTCCAGTTCATATTTCCATATGGGAAGTGTGCAAAGATCTGTGAGGGGCTTTATAACAGAAATTCACAGGATGTTATGCTTTTGGCTTAATACTTAATGTTTGGCTTAACAATTATTGTTTAACCCCATGTTTTGAATTATGATCCATGAGTTATTTAAACAACTCTCAAAGTCCTGTAATTGTTTGAAAATGCTAGATCAAGTTCATTTCTGGCAGTGTCCCAAACGTTACACTGGAGTATTTGCATACACGACCCAAAATGTCAGCCGATTTAGTATTTCCTTTATATGCATGATGTGTTGAAAAGCTCTCCTTTAAAAAAAAAAAAAAAAAACATGTCTCGAGATTTTCACCAGTTTCATTCAAGTTATAATTTGACCTTCTTTTTTTTTTTTTTTTTTAAAATTAACATCTTGAGACTGGGCAGGCTGCTCAGAAAGCCGAATATTTCCTTTTACGTCTTGCGACTCCTACAGAAGCAGGTTCTGCTGGACTCCTCGTCATCTCCTAACCCCCCACCCCCAAAATCCATCTCCCACACACACACTTCCATCCCGTCTCTCACTCCCTCTGACGTGTAGCCAAACCGCTGGCTGCTGGAGAAGGGAGAAGTGGCTACACAGGCAGTAGTCCGCCCGCTTAGTCAACTCATCCCTCAGCTTGGAAGGGACGGGGGAGGGGGCACAGGTCTGTCATGAGGGCCCAACTGAAGTCGGCTCACAGAGAGGAAACAAGGACCAACTAAATCAAGGAAGGAAAAGGGTTATTGGAAGGTTATCTTCAAATTTATCTCAAATAAAGTTATCTCATGGACTGGTGTTTGATCCTATATCACAGACTGGTTGAAGGGATCTCTGTGTAAGTCCTGTTTCCATTTGTAAAATGTTTTTGGCTAACTACAAAGAAATGAGTAGTGCGGTCTTTCACAACACTGCCACAGGAGCCAGCCCTGAGGTCATTCCCAGGCCAGTCGAGGCAAATGCACTCCTTCCTGACCCCTGACTTAGCAAGACTTCCTCTCTGATTAACTACAGCCAGCATCAGAATTGTTATGGACACATTGGGATAATAATATAATATAACAATAAGCTTTATTGGGGGCCAAGCAGCGAAGCTGCGAATGCACCCATTGTGTTTCTATGATTTCTAATTGGGGGCCAAGCAGCGAAGCTGCGAAGGCACCCATTGTGATTCTATGATTTCTTAATATTATACTTTCTTCCGCCATGGAAGTCAATGGCAGCCCATAGAACCGTCTGGTAAAAAGTTGTGAAATTTGGCACACTTATTAGGGACAGTACCATGATTAATGTCACCAAGTTTCATGATGGCAACTCAAGCACTCTAAGCCACCAACAGGCCAAAGTTGGATGTGCGTTCATGCACGTAACCTTTGACCCGTATGGCCGATTGTCAAAAAGGTGGTATCGTTGTAATCCTTGGACCAAGCCGAAGTTCAACGCACCCTATGGCGTCATTTTCGCCATGATGGATTTTCCGCCCGTATTGGATTTTATCGAAAGTGAAACTAAAGTTTCCACGCCTCACAGTTTGTCGATTTTAATCGAAACTTAATACATATGATCTTCAGACCAATCCGCACAAAAGTTATCGATGTTTGTCTTGAACTAAAACCGTTAAGCCCGTAACAACCAATCGAAAATATCTTGTGAAGCCAAACAGGAAGTGAGCTCATATCTCAGCAACCCTTTCATCTGTCATAACCAACCTTAGTACATGGACTTATATCCCCATCTGTAGAGCACTCAAAAAATCTGGTGACCTTTGACCTCTAGGGGCGCTGTAATTAACGAAAATGCATTTTGGCCTGTAGCTGTTGATGTGTTTGGAATTAAAACATACTAGTGGTGTCTGGTAGTACTTTTGGATGTCCTTAGGCTGACCCAGGCCAACTTGTGATGTCAACATAATTGATTCGGCGCCATATTGAATTTAATCAAAAAACGAAAAAGTTTTCACTGGTCACATATTTTATCTGATTTTCACCAAAATTGGCTCAGACCATCCTCAGACCTTGCCTTATCAGTGTTTAATTTTCTGGAACGATTGACAGAAGCGTTAAGCCTGTAACAGCCAATCGAAATTTCGCGGCAAAAGCCAAACAGGAAGTGAGCTCATATCTCAGCAACGCTTTCATGTATCAAAACCAAACTTAGTACATGGTCCTCAGGACCCACCAGGAGGACGCCAAGAAATTTGGTGACCTTTGACCTCTAGGGGGCTCTGGAATTGGCAAAAATGTATTTTGGCCTGTAGTTGCTGTATTATTCTGCAATGGAGGTCAATGGCAGCCCATAGAACCGTCTGGTTCATCCTGATGATGCACAAATAATTTGGTGACCTTTGACCTCTATTGGGGCATTGAAATCACAGCAAGCATGATCATATCTCAATCGGTCTTTTATTTTTGATGTGAAACTGTTGACAGCGAGTTCCATCCAGTTAATTCTAATGCGTCGTGCAAGGGTGGGGGCGAGGGTGGGGTGGGGACGGGCAGGGGCGATTGCGGCGGTGGGTTGGCTGGGTGAGGGGGCGGCAACACTCAGCCCTGGTTCAGCCACACAAAATCAGTTATGTTTTGATGTGAAACTTGACCTTGTAACTCAGCCAATCTTGGGTTGTTTGACATGGAACTTGTTGTGACTGCTTAATGCTATATGCCTGATGCCACGGCATTGAGTTGCATGGCAAATCTGGACTTCTGGACTGCTGAACTGCCTGCTTGGCCCCCTCATTGCTGCTTGCAGCTATATTTATTACAGTGCATGAAAATGCACTGTACTGTTCTTCCTAGGCTTCTTATTCTTCTTCTGCTTATTCTTATTCTTCTTCTAACGCATTTAATGCATCTTCAACCGTTTAACGTAGAAACTTCATTCAAACTATGTTACGTAGGTCTTACTTAGGACATGGGTGCTATGTATTTTTCAGCTTTGTAACTTTTATACTTTTTAAACTATTAATTAAAAAACTTATCAAAATTTCCCCATTGACTTAACATTATGATTATGACATCACAACACGGCCGTTAAGCAATTAGAATCCTATGGCAGGTGTTCGGGCCACCTGGATCAACTGCCAGTCTCAGGCTTTAAGCATACAAACTGGCCCTATTAAGACTACACATCCTGTTCAACTGCTTCCTCTGCCAAAAACTGTTTCAAAATAAAAGTCCTCACTACAATATTTCACTGTTAAACAATTTAACCCTTTAAACTACTGAACTTTTTAACTGTTCAGCCATTGTAACTGTTACTTGTCATCAACTATGACTCCTACCCACTGTAGCTAGTTAGCTAAGTTAGCTAAGTAACATGGTTAGCATAGTTAGCATGTCAGCATGCTAGTTAGCATTTTTAGCAAAACTGCTAAAATGATTAGCTAAGTTAGCTAAGTAACATGGTTAGCATAGTTAGCATGCTAGTTAACATTTTTAGCAAAACTGCTAAAAATGATTAGCTAAGTTAGTTAAGTAACGTGGTTAGCATAGTTAGCATGCTAGTGTGTTAGCATGCTAGTTAGCATAGTAACTTGGTTAACATTATTATCTTTGTTAACATAGTTAGCATAACTGCTAGCAAACATTAGAGCCATTCCAACTGTCAGTTATCGTCAACTATCTACCTAAATAATTTAACCATTTAAACTATCCACCTATTTAACTGTTCAGTCATTCCAACTATATTAAAACCTCATCTACTTAGCAACCAATATAGTTTGTTTTACTCTGTATGATATTTTTACATCATATTTTTGCATTTTCATGCACTGTATTTCCTTCAGGAAATGCTTTTCTAGTTACAATGCATGAAAATGCACTGTACTGTTCTTCCTAGGCTTCTTCTTATTCTTCTTCTTCTACTTGGCGTTTAATGCAGCTTCAACCGTTTTAACGTAGAAACTTCATTCAAACTATGTTACGTAGGTGTTACTTAGGACATGGGTGCTATGTATTTTTCAGCTTTGTAACTTTTATACTTTTTAAACTATTAATTAAAAACTGTTCAAAATTTCCCCATAGACTTAACATGGGCTGATGACATCACAATAGAGCCGTTAAGCAATTAGAATCCTATGGCGGGTGTTGGGCCACCTGTCCCAACTGCCATTCTCAGGCTTTAAGCATAGAAACTGGCCCTATTAAGACTACACACCCTATTCAACTGCTTCCTCTGCCAAAAACTGTTTCAGAATAAAAGTCCTCACTACAATATTTCACTGTTAAACAATTTAACCCTTTAAACTACTGAACCTTTTAACTGTTCAGCCATTGTAACTGTTACTTGTCATCAACTATGACTCCTACCCACTGGAGCTAGTTAGCTAAGTTAGCTAAGTCACATGGTTAGCATAGTTAGCATGCTAGCATGCTAGTTACCATTTTTAGCAAAACTGCTTAAAATGATTAGCTAAGTTAGCTAAGTCACATGGTTAGCATAGTTACCATGCTAGCATGCTAGTTACCATTTTTAGCAAAACTGCTTAAAATGATTAGCTAAGTTAGCTAAGTCACATGGTTAGCATAGTTACCATGCTAACATGTTAGCATGCTAGTTAGCATTTTTAGCAAAACTGCTTAAAAGGATTAGTTAAGTCAGCTAAGTAACATGGTTAGCATAGTTAGCATGTTAGCATGCTAGTTAGCATAACTGCTAAAAATAATTAGCTAAGTTAGCTAAGTCACATGGTTATCATACTTAGCATTTTAACATTGTTAGCATGCTAGTTAGCATAGTAACTTGGTTAACATTATTATCTTTGTTAATATAGTTAGCATAACTGCTAGCAAACATTAGTGCCATTCCAAGTGTCAGTTATCGTCAACTATCTACCTAAATAATTTAACCATTTAAACTATCCACTTATTTAACCGTTCAATCATTCCAACTATATTAAACCTTATCTACCAAGTAAATGATTTACCTATATAAACTATCCACCTATTTAACTGTTGAGTCATTCCAACTATATTAAACCTCATCTACCTAGCAACCAATATAGTTTGTTTTTTTACTCTGTATGATATTTTACATCATATTTTTTGCATTTTCATGCACTGTATTTCCTTCAGGAAATGCTTTTCTAGTTCTTATTCTTCTTCTACGCATTTAATGCAGCTTCAACCGTTTAACGTAGAAACTTCATTCAAACTATGTTCACGTAGGTCTTACTTAGGACATGGGTGCTATGTATTTTTCATCTTTGTAACTTTTATACTTTTAAACTATTAATTAAAACTAATCAAAATTTCCCCATTGACTTAACATTATGATTATGACATCACAATCGGCCCGTTAAGCAATTAGAATCCTATGGCAGGTGTTAGGGCCACCTGGATCAACTGCCAGTCTCAGGCTTTAAGCATACAAACTGGCCCTATTAAGACTACACATCCTGTTCAACTGCTTCCTCTGCCAAAAACTGTTTCAAAATAAAAGTCCTCACTACAATATTTCACTGTTAAACAATTTAACCCTTTAAACTACTGAACTTTTTAACTGTTCAGCCATTGTAACTGTTACTTGTCATCAACTATGACTCCTACCCACTGTAGCTAGTTAGCTAAGTTAGCTAAGTAACATGGTTAGCATAGTTAGCATGCTAGCATGTTAGCATGTTAGTTAGCATTTTTAGCATAACTGCTAAAAGCGATTAGCTATGTTGGCTAAATAGCGTGGTTAAGCATAGTTAGCATGCTAACATCTTGGATTAGCATTTTAGCAAAACTACTAAAAGCGATTAGCAAAGTTAGCTAAGTAACATGGTTAGCATAGTTATTAGCATTTTTAGCAAAACTGCTAAAAATGATTAGCTAAGTTAGCTAAGTCACATGGTTAGCATAGTTAGCATGCTAGCATGTTAGCATGCTAGTTAGCATTTTTAACAAAACTGCTAAAAATGATTAGCTAAGTAACATGGTTAGCATAGTTAGCATGTTAGCATGCTAATTAAGCATAACTGCTAAAATAATTAGCTAAGTTAGCTAAGTCCCATGGTTAGCATACCTAGCATTTTAACATTGTTAGCATGCTAGTTAGCATAGTAACTTGGTTAACATTATTATCTTTGTTAACATAGTTAGCATAACTGCTAGCAAACATTAGCCATTCAAGTGTCAGTTATCGTCAACTATCTACCTAAATAATTTAACCATTTAAACTATCCACTTATTTAACCGTTCAATCATTCCAACTATATTAAACCTTATCTACCAAGTAAATCATTTACCTATATAAACTATCCACCTATTTAACTGTTCAGTCATGCCAACTATATTAAACCTCATCTACCTAGCAGCCAATATAGTTTGTTTTTACTCTGTATGATATTTGACATCATATTTTTTGCATTTTCATGCACTGTATTTCCTTCAGGAAATGCTTTTCTAGTTATTATTTAACATCTTTCTTCCGCCATGGGAGTCTATGGCAGCCCATAGAACCGTCTGGTAAAAGTTCTGAAATTTGGCACATTGATTGGGGACAGGCCAAAATTAATTGCACCAAGTTTCATGCCGGCACCTCCAGCTCTAAGCGCCACCAACAGGCCAAAGTTGGACTTTTGACCTGTTGATCGATTTTGAAAAATGAGGTACCCGTTGGAATCCTTGGACCAAGCCCGAGTTCAACGCACTCTATGACGTCATTTTCCGCCATGATGGATTTTCCGCCATATTGGATTTTAGTGAAAGTGGAAACTAATTTTTCACAGGTCACAAATTTTGTCCGATCGTCACCAAACTTGACACACATGATCTTCAGACCATGCCTCATTAATGCATTGCTTTTTGTCTTGAACTAAAACCGTTGGCGTAACAGCCAAACCGAAGTTTCTTGTGAAGCCATAAACAGGAAGTGAGCTCATATCTCAGCAACCCATTCATCTGTCACAACCAAACTTAGTACATGTACTCAGGACCCAATCAGGGGGACGCTCAAGAAATCTGGTGACCTTTGACCTCTAGGGGGCGCTGTAATTAAGAAACATGCCTTTTGGCCTGTAGCTGCAGTTGTGTTTAGAATTAAAATGCACTAGTGGTGTCTGTTAATACTGTTGGTGGTCCTTAGGCCGACCCAAGCCAACTTGTGATGTCATCGTGAATTGATTCGGCCGCCATATTGGATTTAATCAAAAACACGCACAAGTTTTTCGCGGGTCACAAATTTCATCTGTTCTTCACCAAAATTGGTAGAGACCATCTTCAGACCATGCCTGATGAGTGCATTGCTTTCTGGAACAATTGACAGAAGCATTGACCTGTACCAGCCAATCGACATTTCTTGTGAGAAGCCCAAACAGGAAGTGATTTCATATCTCAGCAACGCTTTCATGTATCAAAACCAAATTTAGTAAATGTACCTCAGACCCCATCGGGAGGACGCTCAAGAAATTTGGTGACATTTGACCTCTAGGGGGCACCGTAATTGACAAAATGCATTTTGGCCAGTAGTTGCTGAAGCATTATTTTGCAATGGAAGTCAATGGCAGCCCATAGAACCATCTGGTAAAAAGTTATACAATTTTGCACACTAATTGGGGACAGTCCAATAATTCATTTCACCAAGTTTCATTCCGCACCTCAAAGCTCTAAGCGCCACCAACAGGCCAAAGTTGGACTTGTGTTTCTGGGCGTAACTTTTGACCTGTTGACCCGAATGGCAAAATGAGGTATCATTGGAATCCTTGGGCCAAGCCGAGTTCAACACACCCTATGGCGTCAATTGTTGACCTCTATGTTTTAAATCACAGCAAGTGTGATCATATCTCAGTCAATCTTTTTATTTTTGATGTGAAACTGATGACAGCGAGTTACATCCAGTTAATTCTAATGCGTGCGTGCAAGGGTGGGGCGGGGTGGGATGGGCAGGGGCGGTTGCGGCGGTGGGCTGGCCTTGTAACTCAGCCAATCTTGGGTTGTATGGCATGGAACTTGCTGTGACTGCTTAAGGCTATATGTCTGATGCAACAGCATTGACTTACATGGCAAATCTGGCCTGCTGATCTCTCTGCTTGGCCCCCTCATTGCTGCTTGCAGCTATATTTTGTATAGCACCTTTCATACACAGAATGCAGCTGAAAGTGCTTTACATTTGGGACATTTTTAACACAATAATAAACAAGATAATAATAATACATTATATATAGGTTTTGCTAACAAATGCTTACATAACACTACAAACCGCAAGCCCTTGTTGCGGGCCCCCACAAATAACAACAATTTCCTGCAAGTTCTTCAGTCATTCCTCTTCGTTGCTGTGCCTGTTTATGAGCCGATCAGCAATATATACCAAGCAATATCAGAAATACTATTAATATTAAATATTTAATTATCTCTTGGTTTGTTTTTCTGATCCATTGATCCAACCAACCTAAGTATACTGGTCAAAATAAATAAGGGAACACTTTTTCATAGGAGTATAGCATCAAGTCTATCAAACTTGTAAGCTATTGGTCTGGCCAGTTACGTAACAGGTGGTTGTGAATCAGTTTCACCTGCTTTGGTGTCATCAAAGTTAACAGGTGCACTAGAGGGGCAACAATGAGACGACCCCCAAAACAGGAATGATTTTACAGGTGGTGGCAACTGATAATTTTTCCATCTTTGTCTTTCTTGAGCTAAGTTTCGCATTTGAGTAGGGTCAGTGTCACTACTAGTAGCATAAGCCAGTACCTGGAGCCTACAAAGGTTGCACAGGTAGTCCAACTCCTCCAGAATGGCACACCAATACATTCCATTGCCAGGACTTCTGTGTCTCCCAGCGCAGTCTCAAAAGGAGATTCCTGGAACAGGCAGTTGGTCTAAGAGAGCTGGGCAGTGTGGTAGAAGATCCTTTACCCAGCAGCAGGACCAGTATCTGCTCCTTTGTGCAAGGAGGAACAGTAGGAGCCCTGTCAGAGCCCTAAAAAATGACCTCCAGCAGGCCGCTGGTGTGAATATCTCTGACCACACTGTCAGAAACAGACTTCATGAGGGTGGCCTGAGGGCCCGATGGCCTCTAGAGGGACCTGTGCTCACTGCCCAGCACTGTGGAGCTCAATTGCCATTTGCCATAGAATACAAAATTGGCAGGTCCGCCATTGGCGCCCTGTGCTTTTCACAGATGAGAGCAGGTTTACCCTGAGCACATGTGACAGACGTGAAAGGGTCTGGACATGTTGTGGAGAACGTTATGCTGCCGGGAACATCATTCAGCATGGCCGGATTTGGTGGTGGGTCAGTGATGATCTGGGGAGGCATACCCTTGGAGGGACGCACAGACCTCTATGGGCAAGACAACGGCACCCTCACTGCTCTTAGGTATCGGGATGAATCTTCATTGTCTGACCCTGTACTGGTGGAGAGGCCCCTGGGTTCCCCCTGGTGCACAACAATGGCCGGCCACATGTGGTGAGAGTGTGCAGGCAGTTCCTGGAGGATGAAGGAAATGATACCATTGACTGTCCCCCACACTCCCCTGACTTAAATCCAGTAGAACACTGGATTGTACCACAGACTGTCAAGGAGCTCAATGATGGCCGTGTCCATATCTGGGAACAGACCCCCAGGACACCATCCGCCGTCTCATTGTCAAGCATGTGGGGTCCATACGAACTACTGAGTTCCATTTTGAGTTGCTGCAATGAAATTTAGGCAAAATGGACTAGCTTGTCGCATCATTTTTTCACTTTTTTCATTGATTTTCGTGGGGGTCTTTGAATTCAGCCCTCTGTAGGTTGATCATTTTCATTACAAAAAAAAATGTGGCATCCTTTACCCAGTACACATTACCCAGTGCATATCAATATATCATATATCATATCACCCCCCTGGTGTTCAGTGAAGATTGTTTAATGGTTGTATTTTAGACTTTGCAGCATCACTGGCAATCTGGCCGACCCTTAACCCCTTTTAACTTTTAATACTTCTATCCCTTCCCATGCTACCCCTCACAAAAGGAGTGGTGTAGACTAGGAAAAGTGGGTTTGTCTTTGTAAGTCAGTGGAGCCCATAAAGCCAAAATGATTGTAGACGTATGTGCTGACCATCTTAAGTTGTTTCTTTCCTAAAAATAGAGCAAATACACAAGGTTAAGTTTTGTTATTGTTAGCTGATTCTTATATGACTGGACTTGGCTGACTATACTTTGTGATAAGGATGCACATTTTAAAGTGTCTTGGCAGACGGGCAGTATTTCTTTCCTAAACCTCTCCAGAACCTGGCAAAAGTACAATTCAACTCCATATTTCTAGTTTCATGATATCAGCATCAATGGTTCCTGCCCACATTTAAGCCAGATTGCTCCACTGCTCCTAAGATTTATGGTGTAGTGTAGGTCTGGTCCCAAGAGGGTCATAGTGTCAAGCATTTCTCTGTCCGGGTTCGAGTTTTTTAGAGAATGACATCATGCAGTCCTTGTATCCAAAGTAAATAAATGCAGAATTTACTCCAGAGAATGACGGTGTGTTGTAAACCACGAGCAGCCGGTTTAAACCATCTCTCCACTTTCCTTGGTGGTGAACCAAAGGCTAAGTCAAGGCTGCAGTTTGGTTGGTATTTTTAGTGTACTGTACCCTCTCTAGCCTGCAAAAACAGTATCATATTGGTCATTCTGTGTCAAATCAGATAATATTTTGGCACCATCTTAGATTTAGTTCAAACCTTGTCTATATTATGAATGGGTCCCAAAACCAAGTCTTGTAAAATGTTTATGTTCAAATCCTATGTCTTAATGTTTAGCCTTTGTTATTATTTCATAGCTTGGCTAACACCAGACCGCATCTCAAATGGTAAATGGACTGCATTTATATAGCGCTTTTTGACTCCTCGGAGCACTCAAAGTGCTTTACAATGTCACATTCACCCATTCACACACCGATGGCTGAGGCTGCCATGCAAGCGCCAACCTGCTCATCGGGAGCACTGGGGTTAAGGATCTTGCTCAAGGGCACTTTGACAAGGTCAGGAGGAGTTGGGCTCGAACCAACAACCTTCCAGCTACTGGTCAACTCCTCTTCCTCCTGAGCCACTGCTGCCCCCTCAATTGAAATAGAGAATGGGTCTGGGGACCCTTCATTTACTTCCGATTTCCAAGGGGCATAACCAGCAATGAAATTAAACTTAAACTGATACATTAAACCCTTACCCAGTCTTTTTTGGAAATATAGCAGACACCTCTTGTTGGTTTTAAGAGGTAGGTTAAAGGTTTTAAATGCAGTTGTTTACTCCATTCCAAAGAAAACTCACATCCATGTCAACACTGACGTCATCAGCACAGCCATTGGTTGTGTTCAACAGCGCTGCTAGCTGTCCTTTGGCATATATCATACAATGCCCACCCCATGCCGGATAAGTGGTTGTGATTGGTCCCTGGGTTTTTGGTGATTTGAAAACCTGTTTCAATGGGACTGTCTCCAGAGTCCAGACAGACCTGCAAAGCAAATTCAGATTAGCTAACAAGTAGATAGATAGATAGATAGATAGATATATAGATACTTTATTGATCCCCAAGGGGAAATTCAAGAAGTGTCTGGGTTTACATCAGGCTTATTTCAAAATTGAATTAGCTTGTGCTGACGTCTCCTAGAAAGATGGCAGCAAGCAGAAGAAGAGTTTATGTAATGCACTGACTGCACCAGCTGTCCTCTTTATTCTCTTTCTGTAAACTTAACGGTTAAAAATACTTCTGCCTCCCAGTTGTCCCTGTCAAGTTTGCCATGGTCGTGGACACCTCAACAGGCACAGGAAAGGAGGCATCGGGCAGGGGCGGTGGGGGGCTTGGTTGGTTGTCAATGGGGTGCAGAGTTAGAGTTAGAGTTCAGTAGGGTGACAGCCACAGGAAAGAAGCTTCCTTTGACCAATCACCGTTGTGTCGTCTGCAAACTTGACAATGCTGTTAAAGCCATGTACAAGTGTGCAGTCCTGGATGAAGAGGGAGTAAAGGAGAGTGCTCAGCACACATCCCTGTGGTACACCAGTGTTTAGGGTGATGGTTGATATTATCTAACCTAACAGACTGAGGTCTGTTGGTTAGGAAGTCCAGAATACAGTTACAGATAGAGGTATTGATGCCCAGTTCACTGAGTTTGGTGACCAGTTTGGAGGGGATGATTGTGTTGAATGCTGAACAATAAACAGTCAATAAACAGCATTATCACATACATCTGTTATCATCCAAAAATAGACCCTATGTTGTTCTCAGATCAGAGTTGTACTTTAAAGCAGCGGTATGCAATTTTTTTTTACCTTTATATAACAGCTTCAAAGCTATTTTGATGGTAAACAAACTTGTAATAGGGAAAATCGTGCACCTGGCATAGCTGGCAGTGCCTCACAAGCAGAAAATCAGCCTTGCAATTTGACGGCGAGCCGGAGACATCTTGCGAGAAACGTGAAACATTACCTGGTCAGTAGATACAGCTCTTTGGAGATTGTCTTTGCCTATTGCTAATTCTTCTGCTCCAAAACAAATGCACATGTACTGTGCCCAGGTTGAAGGGCTCATGTTGTGAGAAGTATTTACAAAGGCAAGGTAAAATATAAATATTTTTTATACAATATTGATATTGTTTTTTCGGAACACAATAATATCAAAGTATTGTATTTGCAGACAAAATATTGATTGACGCCATGTGAGTACAAAAAACTGACTTTACCCTCAATATCTTTTTGTACTTTGTTCTTAATATATACGGCCTTATATAAAATCAATGGGCATACAGCACAAACTTTTAATCGTCAAGTCATACTGAGAAGGGGTTTTTCTTCCATCCTACAAAGTTTGGTCTGGCTAGGAAAGCTACCTTTGAAAATATTAGTGCACAAACATGGCTTCCAAGATAAGGCATTTTTTAGAGTGAAGTAACTAAAAAAAATCTGATGCGAAAAAAAAAAATTAAAACATTGGAATTGAAAAAAAAAAATATATATATATTTTGCACGTGTTATTTTGGCACCTAAACATGCTGTAGACAAACCTTAAGCAAAATCTGAGAGAGTGTGTGTTTGTCCACTTCACTGGTTAATCTAATATACGTGCTCTCTGCTGCCATCTCTGTCTCCCCAGGTGCCTTCGACAGACAGGAATGCCCTGAGCTCACTGTGGGGAAAGCTGGCTTCGGAGATTCTAATGCAGAACTGGGAGGCTGCCATGGAGGACCTGTCCCGCTTGAGGGAGACTATCGATAACAATGTAAACGCCCCACCGCTGAAAATTGGACACCCGCCCTCGGATTCGCTTACATAGGCCCCGCGATATTGACCTCTCTGAGTTTCTGTAAAACGCCACAGCACTGATGCTACTGCTGTTGCCCGCCGTTGTCTCTCTCTCTCTTCTGCTGTAGCTGCTGTTTCTCATGTGTCATTTCTCCAGTGTCATCCTCCCTGTTTATGCTCTGTCTGGACTGTTTCTTTTCTCGATCTTCATGTCTTCTCCTCTTTCCTTCTGTCTCTGTCTATTAGCTTGTAGATCTTTCCTGCTTTATCCTTGCATGCTCTTGATTGCTCTGTCCCTCACCCCTTTTGTGGACTCAAGGAAAGCCTTAAATTGCATAGTTTTTCTTGGTCAAGTCCAATTTTTAATTGGTGGGAAAGAGTTAGAAAAAAGGGGTGCGGGGTTTGGCTCGTTTGAGACATGGAAGCAGTAAATGTTTTTGACCCATGGAGCATTTCTATTTTGAACTCAGCATTTGGCAAAAAAGAGTCGCCTAAAGCTTAAGGTCAACTTGATGTGTTGTTTTAATGAGAGCTGACTCTCAAGCTTTGGCTGACAGAAGAGTCAAAATGACCTTATTCACCCTCTGCCTTTTTTTTTTTTTCCCTCCCTCCGTTCTCTCTCTTTCTCTCTTTTTCTTTCGTCTGTGTGTCTCTCTCGTGCTAACTATGTTCTTTTTTCCCCACCCCAGTCTGTAAGCTCCCCACTGCAGTCCCTTCAGCAGAGGACTTGGCTCATACACTGGTCCTTGTTCGTCTTCTTCAACCACCCGAAAGGTCGAGACAACATCATCGAGCTTTTCCTCTACCAGCCACAGTAAGCACCTTCAGCAGTTATAGTCGTTTATGTCTGGTGTGGGGGATTTTGTTTTGGTTTGGGGTTTGCCTCCAATAAAAAAGCATGAGGTACTCATGGCTCGATGGCTCGCTTCAGGTCCGTCCGTCGGTCGGTTGGTTCGTCGGTTGGACGGCTCACCGCAGTCCACAAGCAAAAGAGAAGGGAAAAATGCTGATGTGGCACCTTCAGAAGCCCAGTGTCCCAAACCACCTCTGCAGGTCGGCTTGCCGGCCAGGCTTCCTTCCTCTCTCCTCCTCTTACCACACCAGACAGTGTATGTGTGGGGGGGGGCTTAAATTGGGGGGAGCTATACTGTGGAGTTTAGAGGGGGAGTTAGGCCTAAGGAGGGACGAGACCCGAGAGAGAGAGAGAGAGAGAGAGAGAGAGATCGAGCAGTGCTAGTCAAGTTGGCAGCCTATGCCGAACCTTTGCAGAGAGCAGGAGGGAGGCCTACTGGTTTTATTATGAAGTTCATTACCTAAAAAAGAAACCAAGCCCTCGTAACAACCTAAAAGGCCTACTTCAAGGCCTCGCTGGTATTTTTAAGTGGTCTCTCTGTATATGTGATTGTGAGTATGCATGAATGTGTGCCTGGGTCTGTTTTTGTGTGGTCTGTTTTGTCACAAAGCTGTGAGTTTGAAAGGCCATGTGTATGGGGAAACCTGATATCCGACTTAAAATTTGCACACCACCTTTTTTCAGGATTTTTCTCTTGATTGCTCCTTTTTGTTATTGACCAGATGCATAGTCTTAATCCAAAGCACAACATTGTTACCACAGTATATAACACACATCTATGTGGTGTTGGAGTTGTCCCCCTTCCTTTACTTTTTTAGCCAATACAGATGATTAAAGAAGTCAGGCCCATAACTATTCAAGAGAATCTTACCATAGTGGCTCGACAGATCTCTTGTGCTGTGCCATTTTTGTCTAAACAAGCATCCTTTTTTCCTTCACTGCGGCTTGTCCAGTTCTCTCTGTCCTGACCACTAGTTTCCTTTGGGTCGTGGCCAAGACCAGTGACCCTCAACTGGACGTTTGACCCAACGCCTGCAGGCGAAAACAAAAAATAAAAAACAAAGTAAATGTCTAGGCAAGACCTTATCTGGACATAGTCTAACTCTAACTGATTTTACTTGTGTTCAATGCATAAAGTGTTGTTTGTCATGATAAATAGCGACATATGAAACAAAGCCTGTGGGTGATGGGAAGATGGGAAAGCATATCTGTGCACCATAGTCTTAATTTAAATTTAAAATTTAAATGTTTTGACATTTTTTTTAATTTCTGTAAACAGTAAACTTGCTGGTCACTGTTTACTGTTTTTTGGATCTTTATGGATGAAAACTGAATCTGTGCTCAAGGATTTATTCCAGTCTGTGCTCAAAAACTGTTTATTAAAGTTCAACACACGGTTACTTTTGATGCCAGGCCAACTTTTCTCTCTTAAACTCACTCAATCCCCAGGTCTTTTCACAATACTTGTGTTATTTCTTTTTTTTTTAACTATATTTTTTGGGCTTTTTTGCCTTTATTTGGTCAGGACAGTGGAGAGTGACAGGAAGCAAGTGGGAGAGAGAGATGGGGTGGGATCAGGAAATGACTGCAGGTCGGATTTGAACCTGGGTCCCCGTTCCGGAAATGTTGCTGCTGCAGCTGGCATCTTTAGGGGAGTGTGGAGTAACACGCTCTGGAAATTCACAATTTCGTCGCCGTTTAAAAAAAAAAAAAAAAAAAACATAGTCCAGTATTTCTTTCGAAATTGAAATGAAGTTGTATGCAACAGCAAACCCTAGCTTACTAACAGGTTGGAATTTTGAAATGTCACGTGACGTGATGTCGTGCAACGACATGATGCAATCGACTCCTACGGACTTTCCCCTAAAGATGCCAGCTGCAGCAGCAACATTTCCGGAAAGGTACTGGCTTGATGAAATTTATTCTGGACTCTATATCCGACCACATAAAGACCTCGGGATACTTCGGTTTGGCTTTAGGGACCCTCTACTCACTACCACGTAAGTGTAATGTTGTTTGGAACTGTAGAAGAGGTATAAAAATAGCGTTTTGTAGCGGCGAAATGACATGCCCTGGTCACTTCCAGGCTAACGAGTTTTAACTAAAAACGGTAAAATCGAACTTTCTCAAAACACATCCGAATGACATGATTTTGATGTCAACTCTACGTATGTACTCCCAATCATCCGTAAATTGATCTAAAGTGCATTTTACATTTTACTAAGGATAATTCCTTTAAGGAGGTTATTGTCAAGGGTGCTGATCGACTGTGGAGAGGAGAGACAAACGAAAGCAAAGCAGAACAGAACAGAAAAACAGAAACGAAGATGATCCTAGAACATCGGTTATTGAATTCTTGCGTCCAAAAAAAAAAAAAAAAAAAGCAAAGTCCAAGGGCAGCTTGCGAGAGCAGGCATAATGTCACAGGATGACCTATGATGTAGGTGCAAACAGGAAAGATAATACCAGCGTAATACGACCCCACCACTTGCAGAGTGGACTCTGGGTTTCACATGATTTGCCTCTAATTCCACCTCTCCCTAGATGTATTGTGAAACTGGAACTGTGCAACCACTTTCTCTCTCTCTCTCTCTCTCTCTCTCTCTCTCTCTCTTTTTCTTCATCTCTTTTTTCTTCATCTTCTTCTCCCCTCTTTCTTTTCCTTCCCTCTCGTTTTCCCTCTCCATTTCCTCCCTCCCTCCCTCCTTTCTCCCTTCCTCTCTTTTCATCTCCAATTACCACCAGGTACAAAATGTTATCCAGTGGGAAAATGGAGAGAAGCCATGGAGGGAAAAAGAACTGCTCATAGTTCTGAACGGCCTGTCCTGCCCCCGTGTCCCACTGTCTGATTAGACACCGTTATTGGTCCCTCAGATGCCCTGAACTGTTTTTTGGATCAGTCAGATAAGTCACTCTGTGGACCCCTCCTCTGGCCTTGGTCGATGACTCACACAAGATTCGTGATGACGGGGTGGGTGGGTGGTTGTGGGGGGGGGGGGGGGGGGTGTAGGGATGGGGTGGGGGAGTTGTAAAGGGGGTCCACGACCCCTACCACCTTGTCCCTTCCCTGGAGGGAGTGGAGGAGGTATAAGTTAATCAGCAACACAGCATGAAGTGTTGCGGTTTGCCTCAGCCTTGCCTCAGTCAGCTACAAAGAGCTATGAGAGATTGTGTGAACCAAGATCACTCATCAGTCCAACCCCCTACAGAGACACACACACACACACACACACACACACACACACACACCATCCTTATCACTCGCCTCGTTGCTGTTTTTAGCCCCCTAACATCACAAGACCCACAGGCCCCTATGTCCCTTTAATTGTTTCAGCTAATTAAACCATTACCATACTGTGTATTTTCCTCCCCTCTTTCTCCCTCTCTCTCTCTCTCTCTCTCTCTCTCTCTCCCTCTCTCTCTCTCTCTCTCTCCTCTCTCTCTCTCTCTCCCTCTCTGAATGACATATGTTTCCCTATTCTCATCCCTATAAGAGCTTGAGGGGAGGCCGAGGAGCCTAAAGCTCTGCTTTCACTTTGAAATTTAATTTGGTCAAAAAGGTCGGGCGAAAGGCTCGCATGGAGGAGGGGTGGGGGTGTTGAAGATTGTCCAGCAGATTGGTGAAAAAACAGGATCCTTATCAGTGCTGGGGTTTAGGGCTGGCATGACTCATCTGTAGGGATGCGGAAGATTTGTGTCCTTCAGTTTTCAGCGCTGTGTCAAGCCAGAGAGAGTGAATCAGGCCCCCTCGCTCTCTGCTGTTGAGTGCGGGCCTTGTCTCGGGTTGTAATTGTCCCGAAAGACACGGCTCCTGGTCCCACACTCAGCCTACAGCCAGTTGACCTGTGGCTGAAAAACAAGCCCCCGCTGGATTGGGTTTCAGCTACTGGGCAAGACTGTGGTCAGTGATCCGTATCTGGAGAGGGGTTTTCCTTTTTTCTCCCGCACGCTCCCCCCACACGACCCCAAACCTTGTTTCCACCCCTTTCC
Source organism: Alosa alosa (assembly GCF_017589495.1). Lineage (NCBI taxonomy): Eukaryota > Metazoa > Chordata > Actinopteri > Clupeiformes > Clupeidae > Alosa > Alosa alosa. The sequence goes on from NC_063201.1 coordinate 14,311,398, forward strand.
CTTTCCCTCGTTGTACAGAAGGCAGTAATGAAAAAACGAGGACGTTTTCAACATTCACTGACTTATTTGGACCAGAGTCTCTGTTTTCCATTGGGCAGTTAAGGGAAAAAAAGATCAGACAACGCATGTATTTCCTTAACATTTTGTTTTTAAAAATGTGCTCTCGTCCAGGTACCTCAACGCCATTCAGACCATGTGTCCCCACGTGCTTCGCTACCTGACCACAGCCGTCATCACCAACAAGGACGTCCGCAAACGCCGGCAGGTCTTGAAGGATTTGGTCAAGGTCATCCAGCAGGTATATCCACAAGCGCCATGCCTGGCTTGTTGGCACAGCTGCCAGTCTCGCCCGCAACTTCCCACAGCTTCCTCTACTTCGAGACCAATCCCACCCCCGACCCTCATCATCATGTAGCTGTGGTCAGGCTCGCCTCTGTCGGCAAAGTGTTCATTTGGGTTTGTACTGTAGCAGGTAGTCCAGGGAGTATTGACGTAAATGTAATGTTCTTCAGGCCATTGGTAAAGAAAAAAGCAACTGAGTTATCATGGCCCATGCAGTATGTTGGCCTGTGATGTGAAAATGACCTCATAGCGTTTTGTTTATCGCACCGTTCACATAGTAGCTGGTGTTCTTTTGGAGGTTAATGCATACAGTAGGCTCTCACATCTGATTACAGAGCCAGCACAAGTCCAGCATGCTAAAACATTTTACCGTGGGACCCTGGGTGGAGTGAGTGAGTGAGTCTGTGTGAGTGTGTGTGTGTGTGTGTGTGTGTGTGTGTGTGTGTGTGTGTGTGTGTGTGTGTGTGTTTACAAATAAGTTTAGACAGCATATGTGTGTGTATGCTAGAGTGCAGACTGACCTGAAAATAGAATCCCACTCTCTTTGTTAGTTGCTAGTGTCTTCTTGAAAGTTTATAACTGGGCTTTTGCCCTGGCTAGGGTGGCAATAGGGGACGTTTTGTGGGCAGGGGAGGGTTAGTCTTGAACCTATTAAGGTTGATGTATGGCTCCATGATGGACGCTCTGATTGTAGTGTTCCTCTGTCCCCCTTACACAGTAACAGTAGCTTCTTCCTAGATCAGTGACTTCAAAGTCTAAATAAGCACAGTCTCACCACCACCACCACCACCCCTCACCCCACCCTTGTAATCACTAAAACATGTGCTCACCGTGCTTCCCTTCCCTGGATTTGTCCTCTGTCGTGGTTTGTGCAAACATGACAAACATTCAGGAACGAGGGAAGACTTGAATCCATAAGCTTTCTGAAATGGTCCAGTCGTGGTCAAGGCACACTCATGAGACAGATTTATGACATATTGATTGCTTGTGAAAAACAGTGGTAAGCTGCGCTGGGGCACCACGCCTGGTTGGCTGAGAAGCTTTGTGATTAAGCAAACACAGACACACATACACACACACACAGACCCATGCATCACACAACCACAGAATGTGTATTCCTTCAAGGGAGAATTCCTAGGAAAAAACAATCCTTTTCAGATCGGTTGTTGTCTCAGTTGTCTATACTGTTTTGTTGCTCACATTGCTTTTTAGTTAAAGAAAAACTCTGGCCATTTTTCACATCGATCTCTGTTTCTCGAGTGCTGCATCCAACAGCTAGAGTAGCTAGGCAACTAACAGTGCTATGCTCTGGGGACATCTCTCAGGGCTCCAGACTAACTTTTTGCACTGGTTGCACTGGTGCATAGTGAAGAACTTTTTTTCTTAGGTGCACCAGCACAAAAGTTGGGTTGTCCTATGACTTATGATTTACAATTCTACAAGAAAAGTAACTTAATGAAGTGTTGAAATTTAAAACTTTAAATTTAAACTTAAAACATCTCAAGATGAATTAAATAAAAATAACAGTTAGTAAATTAACAGTGTCTTTTAAGGGCTTCAAACTGCACATCTCATGGCTCAATGTCTTACATACTATCCTTCATGATCTTTAGGCCTTGGCTAAACCAGCTCGCCAGGCTAGCATCTTCCATAGAAATGTATTTGAGCACAATTTAAAGAGATGTTCCAAGTAGCCTGGGGATTTTTTTATGTGATTTTGCAAATGATGCAACAATCATTTGACCCCCACAATGCAATTTACTTTTTTAATTTTAGTATTTTTAAATTTTCAATAAGAACATCACTATGGTTAATGCAGTAACGAAATGGTAGGCCTATTATTATAGGCTATTGCAATGACTTGCCATGCTCGATCTAAATGTGTCCATTCAATTCACCGTACACAATGACCACAGTATTGCAGGGAATATTCGGGCTTTAAATGTAGCAGCGATATTCGGTTTTGCGCCAAATACTTTGATGCCATCAGAATGAGTTTACACAACTCAAGCAAAACGAATATTGCTGTTGAAAACCGGGTTACTCCCTGCATGTAACTGCGGTCAATGGCGCGACCTCTTTTCGGCGATATCTGTATCTCTGTCGTTCGGGAAGGCCTTGTATGCATTGTTCGCAATTTTGAAGACGTCTTTTCATCTGCAATGACTCCTATAAATTTGGCGCAAGTGGCATTCCTGTATCGTCGGGTTTTACGTTCAAACTATTTTTCTGGTAAATAATTATTATGACCACCGCGGCAGCTTAAATGGTCATATATAGGTTTAGTCAGATTTTTTTTTTTTTTTTTTTTTTTTTCTTTTTTTTCGCATGTCCACATTTCCGTCCCCCGGGACACTGGACCCAAACTTGGTGGGCAAAGGATAGCATGGAACCATCGACTGTACAGTTTTCTGTGAATATCTTGAGAACCGTAGGGCCTAGGATGACCAATTTTTTCCATATGTTTGCCTCCAGGGGTCATGTTAACCCATTCCATGTAAACTGATACACACGCACACACATACATTCACAGTAATCACAAAGTAGACATATGTACGCATGCATGCACATGCACAAACACACATACGCAGGCAAACACACAAGCACACACACACACACACACACATAAACATAAACGTACACGCACACATGCACACACAATTCAAGAATTTCTCAGAATTATGAACAGGCAAGATGGGGGTGGGGTTGTATAAAATGAATTTTACATGTGAAATCTATGAACTAATTATGTTCATAGAATCATATAGGCCTTTCAGCATGATTTATTTTTGTGAAAAAAAAAGTGCTGGACTGGGCGGCGGTCATATTTTGTACCGCTCTGCGGTACATCTAGTTTCGGACTGAACTTGGTGAAGGGAAGTTTCACTAGGCCTATCGTAGGCAGCGATAAACTTGATCAGTATCTCAGGCTCGTCTGATCGGTTTGTTGCTGCCAGCCGAAAAGGCAGTGGGGAGGGGGATATTTATCTCGGCCTATGTGACCACACTGTAATGCAACTGCATCCTCTGTTTATCTGATGGGTCTCTGACCTCTCTCTCTCTCTCTCTCTCTCTCTCTGCAGCACACGCATTTTCAAATTTACACACAGGCACTGGGCCACGGCCAATCAGAGGGGAGGTCCCGCCCTTCACTATCTGTGATTTGTTTAAACCACGATATTGGGCAAATATGTGTTTGTTATTGAACCAAAGGTAGAGTTTCAATGCGGACACTTTTTTCCTCTCGAATAGCTGGTCCGGTGCTGACCTCCGATTTTTTAGTCGCACTTTTGAAAAATTAGGTTTGATATGCTAATCAAATTGGTGGCACTCTAGAGCCCTGTCTTTAAAATCATGCCCCCAGAGTGTAGCACTTTAGCTGCCTGGCTACACTAGCTGTTGGCTGTGGCAACTTGAGCTAAATAGCACCAAATGTTTTTGTTTGTTTTTCATACCAACAGTACTCGGTGACTTCGAGAAACAGACATCTATGTGAAAAATTGCGGAGTTTTCCTTTAATGGTGTTATTGTCAAGAACCTAACAGTTCCTTTTTGTACTATATTTAAGAACCTAACAGTTCCCTTTGTACTCTATTTAAGGAATCCCACACCTACAAAGACCCCATCACAGAGTTTGTGGAGTGCCTGTCGTGAACTTTGACTTTTGACAGCGCCCAGAGGAAGCTCAGGAGTGTGAGTCGGTAAGTCCCAGCTGTCCCCTGCCCACTGACTTTTATGAGGCTTTTCTTTGAGTCATTCCCCAAAAAAGTGGTGATGGTACATGAAAACAAACCGACCCCCGACCCCCACAACCCCATCAACCTTGCCCCTTACCCTTTAGGGCACCTGCACACTTTCTTGTTGTGAAACGATGCATAGAGTTCAAAAGGAGCAGAGCTTATTCATACAAACTCCAGTTCAAAGCACTGCTAAGTAACTACTTGTCCTTTTTAGTCCTTTTTTATGATGTACATCCATTTTGTCTTTGGTAAAGGGAGTAAAGAACACAGACAGACACACACACACACACACACACACACATAAACATAAACGCGTACACGCGACACATGCACACAATTCAAGAATTTCTCAGAATTATGAACAGGCAAGATGGGGGTGGGGTTGTATAAAATGAATTTTACATGTGAAATCTATGAACTAATTATGTTCATAGAATCATATAGGCCTTTCAGCATGATTTATTTTTGTGAAAAAAAGTGCTGGACTGGCGGCGGTCATATTTTGTACCACTCTCGCGGGTACATCTAGTTTCGGACTGAACTTGGTGAAGGGAAGTTTCACTAGGCCTATCGTGAGGGGCAGCGATAAACTTGATCATTATCTCAGGCTCGTCTGATCGGTTTGTTGCTGCCAGCCGCCGAAAGGCAGTGGGGAGAGGGGATATTTATCTCGGCCTATGTGACCACACTGTAATGCAACTGCATCCACTCTGTTTATCTGACGGGTCTCTGACCCTCTCTCTCTCTCTCTCTCTCTCTCTGCAGCACACGCATTTTCAAATTTACACACAGGCACTGGGCCACGGCCAATCAGAGGGGAGGTCCCGCCCTTCACTATCTGTGATTTGTTTAAACCACGATATTGGGCAAATATGTGTTTGTTATTGAACCAAAGGTAGAGTTTCAATGCGGACACTTTTTCCTCTCTCGAATAGCTGGTCGCGACCGGGTGCAACCTCCGATTTTTTAGTCGCGCACTTTTGAAAAATTAGGTCGCATATGCGACCAAATTGGTCGCACTCTAGAGCCCTGTCTTTAAAATCATGCCCCCAGAGTGTAGCACTTTAGCTGCCTGGCTACACTAGCTGTTGGCTGTGGCAACTTGAGCTAAATAGCACCAAATGTTTTTGTTTGTTTTTTCATACCAACAGTACTCGGTGACTTCGAGAAACAGACATCTATGTGAAAAATTGCCGGAGTTTTCCTTTGATGGTGTTATTGTCAAGAACCTAACAGTTCCTTTTGTACTATATTTAAGAACCTAACAGTTCCCTTTGTACTCTATTTAAGGAATCCTACACCTACAAAGACCCCATCACAGAGTTTGTGGAGTGCCTGTACGTGAACTTTGACTTTGACAGCGCCCAGAGGAAGCTCAGGGAGTGTGAGTCGGTAAGTCCCAGCTGTCCCCTGCCCACTGACTTTTATGAGGCTTTTCTTTGAGTCATTCCCCCAAAAAGTGGTGATGGTACATGAAAACAAACGACCCCCGACCCCCACAACCCATCAACCTTGCCCCCTTACCCTTTAGGGCACCTGCACACTTTCTTGTTGTGAAACGATGCATAGAGTTCAAAAGGAGCAGAGCTTATTCATACAAACTCCAGTTCAAAGCACTGCTAAGTAACTACTTGTCCTTTTAGTCCTTTTTTATGATGTACATCCATTTTGTCTTTGGTAAAGGGAGTAAAGAACACAGACAGACACACACACACACACACACACACACACACACACACCGTAAACATAGTCATTGTTGACCTCTGGCCACAAGTGCCCTGGTGAGTATTTGCTGGTAATGGTGCCGTTGCGGCCTGCGCTTTTGCTCAGCTCATTAGTGACTGTGTGGGCCTGACCTCCACGCCGGCTCCTGCTGGCAGCCGAGGCCTTCTGTCATCAGCAAGGGTCATCAACAGTTAGCTGTGTCATGGTATGGCCGCAGAGAATGAGAACATGAAGGAGTCAGACTGAGACAGTGAGCGAGAAAACAGGAGTAGCAAACAACAGGGAGAGAGATGAGAGGAGGGAGAGCGATTGAGAGAGAAGTAGCAGAAGATGGAGAGGGAGAGAGAGAGAGAGAGAGAGAGGCGGAAGATGGAGAGAGAGGGGTCATCTGGGAAAGCCAGTGAGTCATGGCTCTGGCTGTTTTTATGAAGGCCAGTAATTGTCCATCTGCGTGGTGGTGGGTGATCGAAGAACACAGTAAAGGTTCTGGGAAACCTCTGGGTCTGCTGAGCCACTCAGACAGACGCTCTGGGTTGGTTGTTTTTTTTCGTTTTCGGAGGCCCAACCGGAACATCTGTGGTCGCAGGCACCGCGCCCGAGACTGGAGACCTCTCTTCCTCTCCTGAGTTTGTAATGGCTCGCCATGCGATCACCTCTACCGGGGGGTTTCCCACCACCGTCCGGCCCCGGCTTCCTCCTCGCTGTCAGTCATTGGCACATCACTGACGGTTCCAAACACGCAGTGGTCCCAGCACAAGCAGAGCGATAGCTCAGCATAGGAAAGATGGCTGCTTAGTCAAACAAACATTGTTGAATCTGATCTCTACGGTCATTCATTCATTCTTTCCTTTTCTTCATTCATTAAAACGAAAGATGAAATATATTTTGGATATTCTTCTGACATGAATGGGACTGGGAGGGGGACAAAAGCAAATTAGTTAAGCTTAAATGTTTGCAGGAGTTTGTTGCTTTTGGTTCGTCTCTTATGCTGATGTAATTAGTATTGTTTGTGCATCTTCTCAGATGGTTGTCAGCCCCCTGACAGGTTGACTGTGAGCTTCTGGGGTAAGAGACGCGATTGGCACAGCTGCGCATATTGCGCCATGCCATCTTAACCCTGGAAAACATTACAGACCATCATAAATTTGTTTGGTGTTCGAGGATGACTCTAAGTGCTGTGCAAACGTAGCTGCAACTTATTTATTTGTTAGCTTTTTTCCCCCATTAAAGCGTCACTTAAAATGTGGAAGTGTTTAGAAGTTGACGTTTTGTGACAGAAGCCTTAAAAAGAAGGAAAAAAAACATGTCCTAGGGGGAATTCCTGGGTGAAGTAAATGCGTTTCAATTAGCAGCGCTCACAGAGGCACATCCCAAAAGCCACTGAGTCACAGGAAGCATAGCCTCGGCTCGGCTTCGGTGGAACTCGGCTGCCTCTTTGGAATAGCCACTGGTGCTGCTGCTGCGGCCCTCACTGCACAGCTGTTGTATGGCTGCCCTCCAACCCCCTAAAACCTACTGCCAAAGCATGGGACGCATTCATTTGATAATGAAGTCAAATATTTGATATTTTGTACATTTGTACACTTACGTGGTCATTTTTTATTTGGCCAGAAGTTAAGTAATGTTAAGCCAGTGTTCAGAAGTAAAATCTATTTTTTGAAGTCCTTTTTCATCCTCCGTCATTTGCCTCTCTCTCTCTCTCTCTCTCTCTCTCTCTCTCTCTCTCCTCCCTCCCATTTTGTAATGTCAGTACGTAATGAGAGCCATCTTTGGTTTGTCGCACGACACAACCATGAGGTCTTAATGAGGCAGAGCCATAACAAGGCGGCCCCGAGCTCTGGGGCACTCCTCACAGGTGTGTTAACGAGTGTTCCCACCGCTCCCTCAGAAGAATCCGCCCCGCTTGCGGGAACGCTGGTGAGATTACCCCTAATGATTTGCCCATTTGAACCTGCTTGGAGACATGAAAGACCCCAAAACATTGCAGAGTGACTCTGGTTTCTACTTCTGTTTTTTTTTTCCCTCTCTCTTTTTTGACATCCGTGCTCCTCAACGATAAACGTTTGAAATGAAAGCCAGCTGCCCTGATCAAATGCTGCTCCCTCTTGCCGAAGTAAATGTTTATAAATCATGTCAGCGGTTTGTTGAGGGTCCCAGTTTGCTCAAGTCTTTATATACTCATAGGGGAAGCCTGCAGCCTTTACCAAACAGCCTCTAACAAATGAGATGGGGAGGGGGTGGGGGTGTATATTATGCTTTTGCACACCACTGCGCAGTTGGTTGGTTTGTTTTCTTCACTTTGCTTAATGTTGGCCTTTAAAGAAAGGTATTTCTACTATAACTGTACACAATCGTTTCGGCATGCGAAGCTTCATCCACAGCATCAGTAGAGGAACACCTTCCTCCACCCAACCCTCCCACGCTTTCCTGTCTTTATGCTATGAACACCCAAACACCTTGGCATGAGCTGGTTCCCATCATCCCTGCTCCACACATCTGGCCTCTGAATAACACGTAGTCGTAACGTGTGACGTCAGTTGAACAGGTGCTTTTACCGACAAGTTAGTAGTTGCGCCCCGCGAGTCCCCTCGGGCCTAGCATATCGTAATCACCTCATCACGTGGCCCCGGGAGCAGATGGTTCAACCCTCGAAGAAGAAGGCCTCTGTTACAAATGGCCTTGAGTGTGAATGCATGGCTTGGCTATCTTGTATATCTCCGTAAAGTCCTCAGCAGTCGGGAAAGGTTCTGCTTTGCCCTCCGATAAGCGCAGTGCCTGTGGGACACTGCAGCTGGTTTCTTCTACAAGGAATGCACAGTCGCTGCAACCAATATGCCGTCATTAAGACCGGTTGCATGTCTTTCCCCATCTGTCAGTCTTTGTTCTGCTGTTGCCATATGAAGGAGTGTTTCCTTATTTTCCTCGTTCTCCACAAAATCTTGTCTATGTGGGAAATGAGAGGATAAAATAGGGAGATGGCTCTTTCAAGATAAAGCATAAAAGGCTTTTTTTGGGGGGTGGGGAGGAGGGAGGGCTTCTGGTAGCCAACTTTCTTTTTGTGTCTCTTTAGGTCCCCTCCCCAGATGACTGCTATTATGGCACTTAACTGTTTGACTTTATCTGGCCTGAGAGATTAGCGTAGTCATGGTTGAAATGTGGGCGGCCTGATCGTGCCATGCAGTTTGGTGTTTTCTGAAGCAGAACTAGAGAGATAGCAGCCTTCTGAAGCCAGCTGAAAGTAGCTGCGTAATGTTCAGCTGAACCGGGAACCTGGGAGAATGACCAAAATTCGGATGGAGAATGAGATGGAAAGAAAGTTATGCACTTCTGTAGCCTGTAGCCAACTCTTTCATTGTTTTGTGCCAGTCGAATGAGAATGAGTTTCTTTGTGCATGTGGTCAAATTCAATGTTTAAGTGTGAGTGTGTGGACGTGTATATGTTTTGTTTCTGTCTTCTCTCAGTATGTGTTCCTATGTTTCTGTTGAGTTCTGTGTATGTTTAGAATAAAACCTCTGATTGGAGCTTTGTCTTTGCGCAGTGTGCCGCAAGGAGTGACATAAACAGTGTGTGAACAAGTCCCGCCACCCCCTCCTTCTTCTCCACTCGTCTTGATGGCATCCCTTGCGCAGCGCTGCAGGCCCTGTGGCAGTGGGCTAGATGAGTGGCGATAAGTCACAGCCACTGCGGTCACTTCAGTGGCTGACGGCGCTCCAGCCTGCATTTCATGTGGAGCTTGCGGAATTCCAAGATTTGCGGCTGATTTTTTTGAAAACCAGGAATGGTCCCGGATCTTTTCACCCCACCACTCCCCCCCTCTCTCTTTTTTTTTTTGTCTAGATAGAGGGTTTTCTTGTTTTGAACACATGCCAAAGTAAACCACTTCGGAAGTTTGAATGTGGCAAAAAAAATGGCCTACATGTTCCTTTCTACTTTTATCTATCGTACGTAATTGATGATTATTATTTTTGTGTGCAGGATGTTTTTTTCCTCTTTTTGAAAGGGTTGCAGTTTTGTAGTTTCCCACAGTTGAATCATTTGAAATAGACACAGTGGCAATACCTTTTGTTTGAGGTATTATTATATACTTTTTTGTGTCATTGGGTTTTCCATAAACCACTCAGTCAAGATGCAAATTTGTGATTATAATAATTACATTACTGGAAATTTCAACTTTTCAACTCCCCTGTCCTTGTTTAACTCTCAACTCCTGGTAACCTCTCTTCTGACTTTTATATAACAGCTGTTTTCTCTCTCTCTCTTTCACAAAATTCCCAAGAGCAAGCTCTCCAACATCATAATGTCGTCTGTTGTGTCAATGCTTCTCATGTCATGTCATGTTTTTTTTTTTTTTTTTTTCCTAGGTGTTGGTCAATGACTTCTTTTTGGTGGCTTGCCTGGAGGACTTCATTGAGAATGCGCGTCTGTTCATCTTTGAGACCTTCTGTCGAATCCATCAGTGTATTAGCATCAGGTAAGACTGACATTCGAGCTCAGAGAGAGGGCTACCCCTGTCCCTGTAATTTTGTGAAAGAAATGGCAAATGTCAGAATGACAACTGAGAAACAGTGCATGAAAGGGCTGGACTGTTCACCTCAAAGTGAAGTTTTCCAGGGAACTTAGCGAAAGGCCACAGCCTTCAGTGTTGAAGGCTTGAAAGCCTTAAACTCAGAGAGTGAAAATAGTGGAAAGTTACATATGTGCAGCTGCTTAAGCGTACCAATATATACATAAAATAATGGATGAGGCAAATTAAAAAGAAGGAAAAAGAAACTAAGACTAAGACCTTGGAATACCTGATAAGCTATTATCTTACTTATAGTGTGATATTACCACATGGATATGTAGTTGAAAGAGGCTCTTCTCATGTGAATCAAAATGCACTTGCTTTTTGGCACTGCTCCTTTTTGAATATTGCGCAGATATTACAGCTTAATAGAACTTAAGAAGGCAATTGTTGCCATTACTACTTACATTCCAATGACTGCCAGAGAGTTGATCTTGAATAGTGATCATTTTGAGGCTTACTGATATCTGTCTTCTGTCACTATGGTGATTATGTGTATGGGTGGGCTCAGATTGGCCACATAAAAATATGCAGTGCAGTCTGAAAATCCAACAAATGCTGGAAGACATGCAGTGCCAGACATGTGGCTGCAAATTTTTCAGATATGCTGGACAGTTTAATATTTTGTAAAAAACATTGTGGAAAATAAGGTTTTGTGGAGAGGGAACTGGAGAGCATGAGGGAGCGCTACCCTTATTCATTTCAGTGGTCGATACTAGGCTAGCTACTTCAGACAAAAATATAATAATTGCCAACCGTCATCTCTAAAAATGGCGGCTGACAGGTGCTCACTTCCAGCAACAAACCAATCTGGTGCTACATTACTTGTGCACACAAAAGTATGTTGTGTGTGGATTGATGGGTGAGCTGAGCGGGCAGTTTACAAACTGGCAGGATCAGTCAAGCCACATAGATTACATAATTTGTGGCACCTAATTGGCATTTTTGTAAAAATGGCCAAACCTGTCGGATGCCATTTTTATAGATAGTGGATGCCAACTTAGATGCTAACCCTCTAAACCCCTTGTCCCAGTGCATGCATATATACATACACCTTTAAGATAAGAATCAGTGTCTAGCCCCACCAAAGCACACACACACACACACACACACACACACACACACACATACACACACACACACACACAGGCGCGCCCCTGGACTCTGAGAGCAGTCATCTGAGGCACATACAGTCATCTGTTTCTTAGGACATCTGAAGGATTACGTTTTAGGAGCCTTTCAAGGTCGTTTCTCAGAATTAGGCACCCAGGAGTTTTTAAGACCACCTGAAAAGTTCTTGCCCTCTCTGTGTCTTTCTCTCTCTCTCTCTCTCTCTCTCTCTCTCTCACTCTTTCATGGTCTGGAATAGAGTGTTTTGCCAGTAAAAATAATTGAAAGGGTTCACCCCCCCTGTGCCCTCCCTCCCCCACAACAGCAGTCATTTGCTCGTATTTGTTCTGTCCTGTCGCATCTTCGCTGGGGAAAATTACCTTGGAGTCTCCCCAAAACCAAGAGGTTTTTCTCCAGTGCTAATTACTCTAATCCCCTTGGGAGATAAAAATATTGCTGTAATTGAGCGCAATTAAAGGAGATTAGAGGTATTGGCGAGAGCCCGAGATTTTGTTAGAACAGTGTTGGATGTTTGGTGCTTTTCATGATCTTTGCTGGGCCTCTTAGTCACAGATTGTTACGACATCTATGTCATTGTCCCTCTGCCGTCGTCATCGCTGCTGCGTTTTGTGGAGTGTGGCAGGTGTTTAACTGCTACTTTTCTGCAGTTAGCCTCTTTTTCTTTTTATTGGTGCTTTTTTATGGCTGCCTTTAGGCCTTGCAGGTTCCCAGAGAATACACGCGATCGTTCGTTCCAGTCCCCAGGTTTTTCCATTGGTGGAGTGGGAGATTGTGGGTTGGGTATGGTGTGGTGGAGTGAGGGGTGGGGTGGGGGGGGGTGTAAGTCTAGGCGAGGGGGATGTGTGGGCCATTGGTTTTTCTCTGCCTGGTTCCCATTACCTCCACTCATCTAGCCCCCACCCTGCCCCCAAATCCCCCGGCCCAGCCTCCCCCTCCTCCTTCCCCAGAGACGGCATGCTGAGCCCCATAGCAGTGATGCACTCCTGCCTGTTCAAAATGAGCTTTCATAACTAGTAGTATCTAAGCATCCGTCCCACGTTCTGGTTCTTTTTTTCTCTCTCCCAAACCCTGTGTCTGTCAGTGGAAGGGGAGGCGCACATACACAGAACACTTGTCAAGAGGCTGCCCAGCACTACGCTAACAGGTTGCATCCACCTTTAGGGGGGAGGTTTATGACATCCTGTTAAAACCCTCTGGGGTGTGGTGGAGCAGGGTTGGCTGCCAGGCGACACTTGTGGGCGCAAAAGCTTGCGTATACACGCACGCACTCATGCACGTACACACGCACATGCACGCACTCACACACACACACACACAGCCATGCTCTCCCAAGGCGCATGTTTATGAATAATAATAAAAATATGACAAACTGGTGGAAGATATATGCCCCTACTGAGATAATGTTTTGCCAGGTTAAATGTTTTTGAAAAGTCTTCTTTTGAGTGATGGAGATGATTTGGCGGGTTGGTTAGACTCAACAAATTGCCCGACGTAAGATCTCACATGGCAGCCATTGCTTCCAGCCCTTGGCCAAATGGCTTTGTCATTTTTGTTGCAGAAGTAAGTAATTGCTCCCAGTGTTTCTGCTTGAATTTTTACAAAGCAGAGGAAGGTCTGTAGTCAAGGTTGAACCATGGAATATGATCATGCACCGATGAAATCTCCCATTGCAGATAGTCTGGAATTGATTAAGAGGCCTGGTTCCTTTTGGCAGCCCTGCTGCAATTGGATCCATTTACTTGTTAAAGACCACAAAGGTTAGTGGTAACACTGAACTAGGAAGTTGAATTGTGATTGTTTCTGTTTTTTTTTTTTCTTTTACTGTTCCTTTTTTTACATTTTTTTTGTTGTTTTTAATACATGGATGCACTGTCAGGAATTTCCATGGGGAAATAACATCATGATGGTTAGAGATTTCGACTCTTGATAAGTTGGTATTCAGTCATTAGTCTGTTACACAGGACCTCTCCACTCCCAAGCGTGGACGCAAATTAATCTGAAGCTGGTGCTTTAATGAGCAGATTTTTACAGCTGTTGGCCATGAGGGCTTTGCAGATATTTAGCTTGTTTCTGCCCAAGGCACTGGCCAAAAGTAGACCAAAAACAGGAATAATTGAGTTATTTTATGCATAAAGGCCTACGTAAAAAAGGAGCCATTGGAAATATGAGCCGATGATTTGAGCTTATGGATGGTAATTGCATCCACATATCCTTTTGTCTAGACTCATGAAATCCCTCACGGTATAATTTTTTTGCCTAAAAGAATATATAAAATTAAATTCCGAGATCATGGCAGCCAATGTTTCGTCCTGTTTTCACCTCCTATCCCTTGTGTTAATGATGGTGAGCTTCCAGAAGTCCTGCTGAACTGCAAAGCTTCTCTCTGATGTTGACTCTGTCGGAAGAGGTGTATCTTGGAAGACGACGCTGGCCGATGCTTCTGGGAAACATTGATTTGAACTTGAGGAGAGGAGGCCATCTTCCTACTCCACAATTATGTCAAGTTAACTGATATTTCTGAGAAGAAAAAAGAGAAAATCTTGCATTTAATGCAAGCAAAAAAAGGAGAGACAAGTGGGTCTTTCCAAATCTCAATTGAGTCATTAAGGCAACCGCACGGGCATTTCGGTTTTCTCAAAAAAAATTCTGTTTCACCCCAAGCCGAAAAGCAGGGGTCGCTCCAAATGGCCTGTAATTTCTTAATGCCTTCATATGGAAGTGTTTAACGATGCTCTTGGGTTTTTTTTCTTTCAAGCACTCTCCTCTATTCTCCCTTCAGTCAGTGTGAAGTGTAAGGACATGGCCTCCCACTGGCCCGAAAATCGGCAATGGATAAAATCGGTGGCGGTGGAGTCTGTGTGACCAAAAGGGTCAATGCCAAAGCGATCCCTGACACCAGGCCCTGCTCCCATGAGAATCTGAGTTTGGAGTCTCATGAAATGGGACCGCACCAGGAGACCCCAGGGCTCAAAGCTGACCCACGTTCATTGTTCAGGGCCTTCCAGGCTCACTGCCTCCTGAACCACTACCCCTGAGCTAATTGTTCTGTCTTTTCCCCTCTTGTCAAATCTTACCTTCTTGGTCAAATCTTTGGTCAGACAACAAGACTGAGAATTTTGCTGGTCTGTAGAGATTTGTGTGCATACATGTCTATCTTAGATCTGTGTTCACAGGGTGGGGTGGGGTGGCCTCCCATCAATGGTTGCTCTAGGGTCATGCAATGTGGTACGGCAGTCGAAGTAATTGAGTTTATGGGGTACTTCCCTTGTCGGGGGAGCAGGAGCGTGTTTGTGTAGATCCAGTCTCCTAAGCCCCCCGCTTGACTGTCATGTACCACCCATACCTACTTCTGCACTTAGTATATTCTAACGTCGGAATCTCTGGCGCTGCTGACGTGTCATCAGTCATCTCAGTCAACTTCTTAATAAAGGGCGGGAGGTGGTTAGGCCATACGACTGCAGCAGTTGTATGCCCACGTTTTCTCTCCCCCTCTCACCCCCCCCCTTCCCTCTGAGTCCCAGCCCATGCATTATGCAGACACTGGATACGGTTGTGAGACGCCATGCTGGCACCTGTTTGCGATCTGTTGTGTAGCCTGATCCCCCACTGCTGACACACTGTCTCCCACCCCAGACCTGTCACTTACAGCCAGATAACCAACCAGCACGTGTTGGCCATCACCAACTAATCAGCTAATCTTAACAACTTAATGCGTTCAAGAGTTGGGTCAAACAATTTCTTGCTTTGACCATGTCATAAATGACTTATGACATGGTCAAAGCAAGAAATTGTTTATTGGTTTTAATTCAAGATATGAAATGTTTGGCTTTTTTTATTGCCTATTTACTCGTCAGCTAGAAATAATTCGTTTTGTCATGTTTTTCAGTGTAAAAATAAACTCCCTGGCCCACCCTCCTACTAGTTTAGGCTGAGCGTTATTCACCACCTGGCATAGGTCCATCATGGCTGCAGAGCCCATGGCAGTGCTGTGTGTAATCAGCTGTCAGGCAAGAAGAAGATTGGGGCGTGAGGGGTGCGACAGGCAGGGGAGTCTGTGTTGCTCATCTTACGTTGCTCTCACGTTCCAGGAGTGTGCCAACGCACACCGCCAGCGTTTTATCTCACTCACACCTACGGCCCGAGGCAGTGTCAGTTCAGAAGGCTTATTCTGATGTAATGCCACTTATTTGTGTTGTCTTGTAGGTGGTTGGTAGGGTATTTTTTATTTATTTTTTTTGCTCCTGTGCCTTAGTCTGCTACCAGACGCTGATGTCATTTGACCCCTCTTAACTTGTCTTTTTCTTTGTGTGTGTGTGTGTTTGTGCGTACTTTGGTTTGTGTGTATGCATTTAGTTGTTGGCCCGAGAGTTAGAGAGCGTATTTGTCTGTCAGGGTCTGAGGTAAGGCAAACATTATCTCAAATGAGCCCATTTTACAAACAGGCTAATGGGGGGAAAGGCATTAAGGGGAGTGACGGAGGAGCTGGGCTCTGGTCGAGATGCGTCAGGTTGGGGGAATGAGCCCTGGCACTCCTGGGCTCCCTCTCTGTCTCTCTCTCTCTCTCTCTCTCCCTCTCCTTCTCCCTCTCTCTCTCTCTCTCTCTCCCTCTCCTTCTCCCTCAGTGCTCCTCCAGCCAAAGAAGTGGAGCCCGGGCAAGAGTAACGGCAACACTGACCACTTTTGACATTCTGCAGCAATTTTGAGGAGGCATTTACTACAACTACCTATGTGTCGCATCTGTTTTTGCAGCCTTTTACTCTGACTTTATGGGAGACTGTGTGAAATTGAGCATTGATGGAAAGGCCGCATTTCAGCCAATAGAACGTGACGGCAGCAATACCAAGATCATAGGTTCATTAACCCAGACAACAAAGAAATACTTATTTGATTTGCGGATAACGTACAAGTGGAAACGAGACATAAAATGCCATTAGGTCAATGGTGCTGTACCGATGTCACCCTCCTCTCTGGGTCAGCTAGACTATAACATTACTCAGTGTAGTGCACAGGAGTGCTGATGAGGGAAGGGCTTGTGGGTAAAGAAAGAGAGGAATCAGGAGGCCTCTGCCTTGCAAGCTGTGGCAGCAGGAAATGTCGAGGACATGAGGGTGGAAGTGGGGATTTAGTTAGGAGTGAGTGGGACGTGACGCTGACTTAAGGGCTACAGGGCAAAGCCACAAGCCCCACTGGAAACCTCTTATGATCAAAGAGCTACTGCTCACCCCCTAGCCCACCCCGCCCCTCACCCCGAGAGCAGACCCCCTGCTGTCCCGTGACACATCGCTGTCCTGCACCATCAAAGGGCCTGGCCGGCAAACCTGCTTTTCATTTGGGAGACGGTAGCAAGGGCCCCCAGGGGAATGATGGGGAAGGGGGGGAATTGAAGGACAACAAGACCTGCTGCCTCAAAAAAAAATGATCAACGAATCCAAGGGGACAATGTTTGAGGGACTTTGGCTTTTTGCCCACTCTCTCTCTCTCTCGCGTGCGCTTACCTCTGGCAGAGTGTCCGCCAGTGGCACTTGTCCCCACACCTGTGGACAACATTCTGTTGGAGCATGCTCCCTGCCTGCGCCTTCTTCCCTTTCTCCCCGTTGATGTCATCCTTAAATGGGCCTCTTCGGGCATTTGCATTCATCAGCGATCTCATTTTCATAGGCACATTATGCCACCCCAGCCATTATGCCACCTTTCTGAAAAGCATTAAAAATGCGAAGGCGTGGTTTGGAATTGTATCATCGCCACATATCCGGGACGCTTGTTTTCTCTAGTCTAGAGGTCATACTCGCAGTTCTTTTTCATCTTAAATGTACTCTCCCAAGATTGCCTGAATTGAAGCATGTTTATAAAATCTTAATCAAACATGTAATAACATCCTGTTCTGTTGCATAAGAACTGAATGGAAATAAAGACCTGTGTTCAAAAGAGACGTCTATGAAAAAGGGGAAAGAATGAAACAAAATAGAACAAAACAGATAGGTTCTTGAAGATGCACATGATTGATTCCCTTCAAACAACCTTAGCTGGTTTTATGTGAGCTCCAGTTCATTTTCCCATAGCTGAGTGCCACATATACCCCTTCTCTCCCAGGAGGTCTAATGAGAGCTGGCTCTTTCTGTGTGTGTGTGTGTGTGTGTGTGCATGCGCCCCTCTCAGTATGCTGGCAGACAAGCTGAACATGACCCCTGAGGAGGCCGAGAGATGGATCGTCAACCTTATCCGCAACGCTAGACTGGACGCCAAAATCGACTCCAAACTGGTACGTGGGCTCCCTTTTCTCTGTCGCCCTCTTGTTCTCTCGGCCCTTGTGCTCGCTCACGCTCGCACTCTCCCACACTCGTTCTCCATTTCTTGCATTCTTTCTCCTTCCTCTCTCTCCGCTGCGCTCTCTCTCTCTCTCATTTTCTCTCTTTCTCTGTTTTTCTCATGACTTTCTTTCCTGCTCATATTTTTCCTCCCCCCCACACTTCTCTCCATCTCTTAATCTCTTGGTCCTCCCCTTGTTGCTCTCCACTGCACACTTTGCTTTTCCCACTCTCTGCCCATCTCTCTCTCTCTCTCTCTCTCTCCCTTTCTCTCGCTTCCCACAGGTTATTGATGTTGGTAGCGTGTAATTGTAATAGTCCATTCCAAAGCCTTTTTGTCAGGGTGATTTGTGTCCTGATGTCATGATAAAAGGGAAACGTCTTTCGATTCACGTCTGCTACCGCTGCCGCTGCCGCCTCCGCGGGAGCCTTAGGGCTGCCACCGTGCTCACCCGCCGCTCTAGAGCAGGACGGAGTGTCACGACACTCCCAGAGACCGCCACCGGCCCTCTGTAATCTACAAATCTCACACACCCCGTGCTCCAACCCAATGACATAGAATTACCTGCCGTTTGTTTGAAGCCACAGATTCTTCTGACCATGTGTTGTGAAAGGGCCCATGGTTACTATGTGGGTGAGGACAAACATGAGGGCACACGCTTACCTAGTCTCAGTAGTGTGTGTGCGTGCGTGTGTGTGCATGTGCGCGTGTGTGTTGTGTGTGTGTGTGTGTGTGTGTGTGTGTGTGTGTGTGGGAGAGTGATGAAGATTATGATGAAGACAGTATATAAGGTTTGTATTGTAAAGTGAGGTTTAGCCAACACACTGCAACTGTATGTGTGAATGCATAATGCTACAATACAGTAGGCTAGGACAGGACAAGATGTACTTCATTGATGTCTGCTGGTAAATACCTTGTTATATTCTCTGTGGCAGGGCCACGTGGTGATGGGCAACAACGCGGTGTCCCCCTACCAGCAGGTGATCGAGAAGACCAAGTCTCTGTCTTTCCGCAGCCAGATGCTGGCCATGAACATCGAGAAGAAGATCAGTCACAGCCACCGAAATGAGGCAAGCACATCCATCCCCCTTATCTGTCTGATCTCATCGGCTTGGCTGCGTGCCCTGTAGTTTACTCACACGGCACACACACAGCCAGGTCCACAGAGCAAACCCCCGAGGAATGCCAAACAGCCCCAGCACACATACACATACACACACACGCACGCATACGCACGCACACACACACACGCGCACACACACGCACACACACTCTCCGCTCCACCACAATCCCGAGCTGTCTTTGCCTGGCATCGACCAGTAAGAGCAAGTTTAACACAGACAATGCTTTCATCATCCCGCTCGTCTTCAAAGGACTAATGACAAGGTAGATGTTGGAGCAAGCTGTAAAAGGAGAGGAGAGGAGGAGGAGGTGAAGGAGGAGGAGGAGGAGGTGGGGGCGGGGGGGGTGATGGTGGTGAAGGAGAGAAGACAAGGGTGCAGGAGTCCCATGACTCAGCTCACTAGCGTAAATA
The DNA here is from genome assembly GCF_017589495.1 of Alosa alosa. Lineage (NCBI taxonomy): Eukaryota > Metazoa > Chordata > Actinopteri > Clupeiformes > Clupeidae > Alosa > Alosa alosa. The sequence goes on from NC_063201.1 coordinate 14,330,741, forward strand.
ACACCAAGACAGTCTCTCGCTGTCTCTTTCTCTCCCTCTCCCTCTCCCGCTCTCTCTCTCTCTCTCTCTCTCTCCCGCCTCGCTCGAGAGACAAGAGGAGGGGACAGCCTTTGGGAGTCTCCCCCAGATGTTTTGCTCAGGGTCCAGTTTGTCACTGTTTTGATCTTGACAGGCTGCGCTGCTTACAAGCCACATGCATGAGGGTAGCTGCAGATGGGCCCCAAGCATTACCCTTTGCCTTCAGAAGTAAGGAAGAAGTGGGCAGCAAACAAATAGTAACTTTTGAAAATGACACGGATGGGATAGTGCACACACACACCCACACACACACACACACCCACACACACACCCACATACACACACACACATACACACACACACACATACACACACACACACATACACACACACACACACACACAGTCACACGCAAGTGGCCAAGGTCACAGAATTACAGTGTTCATGTTAAATGTCCCTTATTTTTATTGCTCCGGTGTTCAAGAGGCATCTTTTGATGTGTTCAATTACCTCCCTCTCAGTTGTTTGAATATCTGCAGGAAGAGCGCTGCCCCTTAATGCTGCCTGGTTAAAAAAAGAAAAAAAACAATGGGGCCTTTACTAAGGAATTTCTGTAATTAGGCAAGAGAGGCTCCAAAGCGCTCACAGAGAAACCTCATTATGTGCTGCTGTCCTCCAGGCAACTAATCACTTATATGTAATGCATTTATTGTCTGCCATCTGGATGGGCTGTTTCGACTCCCATTAAAGCTTGAGTACTCCTCGGTGCATAAACACGGACACACACACACACGCACACACAACCATACACACAACCATACACACAAACACATTCTAGGCTATAATTCCAGCAGATGGATGCACATAAACACCAGTGCTGTTTTTTACAGATCTGTCCTGAAACTAAGATGTGACATCCAGGCTAATTTCACAATGTTGACCATATGACCATAATTACCATTTTTTGTCTTACTTATTTCATATCACCATACTTGAGTGTGGATTGACTTCTCTCACCTATACTAAATTGACTGGTTACATAACTCACTGGTAAGACTGTTATAGACAGGCATGCTTAATTGTATAATGACTGATCAAGTTTTTTTTTATTGTTTTCTCTATTTCCAGACTCCAAATTGGGCTGGCCAGGATTCTGGATTTTATTAGGATGAGGACTGAAAATTAATCATAAGTGTCCCACTACTCCACAGCATTCCCACCCGCTACATCCTGTTTTGCCTTCAAAGGAGCCCAAAAGCTTTTTTAAAAAAAGAAAAAAAACTTTGTCATCTGTTTTTCAATAAAAAAAGCACAACCCTTTATAAAAACCTCATTTTCGCCCCGTGCCTGTGTTTTATATTGGGTAGATTACAAATGGAGGTTGGAGACTGAGTGGTCCCGCTCCCCTTTGTAACGAACAGAGTTTTCTAAACATGATGAGCCACACACTGAGTCACTGCAGCGGGGGTGGAGGTAGACACACACTTCTAGCCGGTGTTTGGCCACGCCACTTATGGCTGCCTGAGCCCATCGTGACGAATGGCTGGCTAATCTGATGCTTTTACTGCGCTTTAGTGGCCTCTGGAGTTGTGGCTAGTGCAAGCATACACACACACACACACACACACACACACACAAACACAGGCATACACAAAGCAAAGACTTGACCACATACATGACCTTCTCTTTCTCCCTCTCTTTCTCTCGCTCTTTCTCACACACACGCAAAACACACACACATGCAAAACACACACAATGTCACACATAGACATGTTTTTGTCTCTCATACACACACACACCCTCCCTCACTCTCACACAGGCGCTATGGGAGTTGAGGGTAGACGGTGGTGATGTCAACCCGTCCCCTGTCGTCCACTCTGGCCGTCATCTCCACCTGGGTTCAGACATGAGGGACCCATAACCCTCCATTAGGCAGACCAGACAATCACCCTACTGCCGTCCTGCAAGCTCCTCTCTCTCTCTCTCTCTCTCTCTCTCTCTCCTCCCTCCCTCTCTTCTTCTCTATCAGTCTGCTATCGTTTTCTATCCCTCTCTTACTCCTCTCTCTCTTACTCTGCCTCTCTCACTTGCTTTCTCTCAGTGAATAAATGCTGGAGCGGCCAACTTTATGAAATTAAGTGAAACAGAGGGAGAAGGGAAGGATGAGATTAATCAGGTCTGGTCTCCAGATTGCTGCCCCCCCCCCCCACCCCACCGCGCTTTTGTGGCTCCTTTAATCAGGTGTCATGTTTACAGGTACCAGTCTTTGCCAGATGAGAGAGAAGTGCTTGTGGCTGCCATAACTCTCTAGGCCCTGGTCCAGACAGCTCCTGATACGCTGACGTCACTACTGTTTTCCCAGGGACTGAGATGGAGAGTGAACTGCAGGACGGAGAGCATACGGGGAGAGAGCGAGAGGGAGGGAAAGGGGTGGTGGCGGTAAAGTGATAGGTTTACCGCTCCCTGTGCCATGACACATTAGGAAAACAAAAAGCCCCTTCCGAGCCCTTAATTATCACATCCACCTTTAGGAGTGCTGGTTCAGATGTTGTTTTAGAGCAGTGTCCAGAGCCTGCGGCCGCCTTGTGGCTCCGAACCACAACGTCTGTCACTTGGCGTAAAAGAAATAAATAAACGAGCGAGGGCTAAAAGGTCAGCAGTAGGTTTCAGTCGGGACCTTCAAATCCCAGTCATGTCTGTGTTTGTGTTGTAGTGGATGCTTCCCCCCCACACCCTTGAACTGGTGTTTGATCATTAGCAGACATGGATACCACCTCAGATTTTCCTGCTCTCTGCTGTAAGAGTGACCTATTGAGGTGGGAACAATCCAGTTTATTGTGATGGCACAGCATATAATGCGGTAGGAGAGATGGCTTGTCCCTACACATGTTCATCTCTGGGTTGGTTTTAACAGTCTCCAGATCTCTCTAAGGTAAGAAGAGTTGGTGAAATTATACTTACATACATATGATCCAACCTTGTTTTGCTCTCAACCTGTAAGTACACTTTTATATACTCAGGTATATGGTACTTATGTAGCTGATTACCTTGAGAGAGTAGGCTGAACTAGAAAATGTCAAATATTTTGTACAGAAATATGTTGTGTAGCTCAAAGGCAAGAGATGTTGAATATTACTAATGTATAGTAAAGTTTACTTATTTACTGTATTATGCTCAGTAGCTCATATGAAACCTAAAAGACGACATATATCATTGAGTATTGAGAAAATGGCTATTTTAATTTTGAATAGCCTAACTATTAACTATTGACATTAACTGCTCTGGTTTAACCGGCTTCTACTGAGGGGAACCCTTAATCTAATCTTAATCATGACTCATCTGAACTGCCAGAGAGAGATGAGGATAGTGGTGCGTTTATCTGACGTAGAGCCTGACCTCTGTTGCCTAGGCCTACACAATGACGACACCTTACTTTTTACACGGTGGCAGTCTCGATTTATTAGTGTATTTTTTGACCACACTGAAATATTACGTCACATTCAGACTTCGAGACCATGTGATAGGCTATGATGAGCGTGGAAAAAAAACCCTAAAAGATGAAGTGCCACACCTAGTGGTCGACAGAGGTACCGCATTGGGCGTCTGAAAACCAATCTGTAAAACAACAGAGCAGCAGCAACACATGGGTTTGGTGAGTTAAGGCGTGAATTGTCACTTTGCGTTAAGTTCAAATATTGGTGAGTCGTTGTTCAGAGCCTACTATTGAAGGACCAATTACCCCAACATGGACACCATGACCTTATCTTTCGTGATGTCTGACCACGTGACAGTAGTCTATAGCCTAGCCTACTATAGGATGCAAGGGGTCAATGCAATAGACCATTAGGATTTATGACCTACACCTTTGCAAAACCTGGGAAACAAAGCATGTCTCCATGTTGCGCGTAGGTGCTGAATGCAGAATCCAATAATTAGGCTGTTGTAGGCCACTAATAACATGTGATGGCAGAGCTATTAGACGTTATTATAAAATTAGTAATTTCAATTCCTCTACTGACACAAAGTCCCAAATATTGTTTTACAACAATGAGGCTGTGGAATAAACTAGGCTACTCTGATGGGCTCCCCACATTAAGAAGAAGGGCCTGTTTCGAAATTAAACATTGCATGGCGATGTTGCCTTGTAAAAGACAGACTTTAAAGGCATGTCATTTACACGACACCACTAATGCAGCTCATAGGCCTAATAAAATGTGTGAATATCAGTTACAGTTCATGTCACCAGGTGTGCCTTTTACCGCCGTCTGAAACATATCCCACTCCAATATGTGATGTAATCGTATGTTTTCTTTAATCCTGCCTTGTATAGATAGCGAGTTTCATAGGACAACTGGATTTGAATTGAGGAAAATCCCGCCGCTATTTGAAAGAATTGAGTTGTGTCTAAATTTGTGCACCGCACTAGGACCCTGAGGACGCTTTGTGGTAGCCTATCGGCTAAATTGCATGTCATCTTCGAAATCCTAAATAAGACGAAAAAAAATCTCCACTCTGGCCAAGGGGGCTTCAAACTCATACAAGATCCTCAAGGCTCCACGTGACAGGAGCGGCTATATAGAAAAAGCAACCAACCCCAAGCATCAGGACCAGTAGGCTACTGCCACTACAACTCAGCCGGAGCAGATGCTTAGAATCAAGAGAAATCTACACTGACTCGTGAAAGCATTCCGCATACATTTCAGTCACGATGTACTATTGGTGAACTCGCTTCAGTAGGTTAACGTTACAGCGGGGCGAACTTCTCCATGTGTAGGTTTACCGGAGTGTACTGCTCAAAGGAGGTCTTTCCAAAGAGGGCAAAAGATTGCGATACAAACGGATCTCTGCTGTTTTAAGACAAAGTTTCTGTTTGACTATCATCCAACAGTGATGTTTTATGTTCCAGTACAGCTCTGGCACTCTGAAGGAACTTAACTTTACTTTACAGTGAGCACAGTAGACTTCTCTTCATGCAGGTATTTGCTCCGCACCGTTTAATCTTGCACACAGCATCTGATGTGTTGAGCGCGTTCGGAGATGTTGACATTATGACAAGCTACAGAAACATTTTAACGGTTTGCATTCATTTATTGCCAAGCTCTGTCGGCCAAAGCGGAAAGCAAGGGGCACACGTGTTAATTGTTTTAGCGTCAGTTTACTTCTACGCATTTACATACAATAAACAATCGTAACTCTGAATAAAGTAATCTATTTATCCGGAGACATGCGTTGATCGTATCACCAACGTGTGCTGCCTAAATAACGGCGTGTTATCTTTTTTTCCACAGCTTAAAAGGACACTTTCGATTGAGAATTTCCACGATCATCATAAAATGACATTGTCCAGTGGTGAGAAATTATGCCGCTACTCGTCTAATGTGTGACCCGTTGGGATCTGGTCTAGTTTTCAACTCCTGGTCCCTTGTTGGGAGGAAAACGGTGTATTTAAAGACAAAATCACGTCTGAGGATTTAGAAGAGTGATTCGGAGAACTCCCATCATAGCACCTCGGTACTTCTGATTTGAGTCGGGAGAACAACAGCCGTCCAGATGCAGTTTCGACTTTTCTCCTTTGCCCTAATCGTGTTGAACTGTATGGAGTACAGCCACTGTCAGACGCAGTCGCATCGCTGGAGACGTAACAAAAGAGGTAAGATTTTTTACTTGCAAGTCAGTGACTTGGAGACTAGATTTGTCTGCTGCACCCTGGGTTAGAAATGGCATTGCTCCGGTGAGTAGAGTGTTCATGAACCCAAATGCTTGGTTATTAAGTAAAATAGCCTATTGAACGAGAAACATGTAGTGAAATACAGTTTATAGCCTACACTAGGATGAAACTGATTTATGACTTACTACTGTTGCATTCATGTGGACGTTTATATAAGTAGCCAAGAGATATTATATGATTGGGTTGTTGTTGTGGTTCTTCTTCTTCTTCTTCTTCTTTTCTTATTTTATTATTATTATTATTATTAGCCTATTATTGTTAGGCTAATAATGATCAGAACACCGGCTGTCACTGATTGCATTTTGTCGTACACTGAGATATAGGCTATTGGCAAATGCAGAATACACTGCATATAACAAAAACATAGCTTGGGCCTACATATCGTTGGTAACATAATAGAGACGTTAAATTCTTGTCAGAGCCTTAGTATTAATTTCTCGTAAATGCGCTTCTGGAAGTGAGCCGATGATATCATGCCCTCCTATGATAATAGGAGGTGCGATAAGACCAAAGACGCCGTAAAGCGACAGATCGGATATCCTAATCGATACCGTTGCTGTCGCGGGGAACGTTTACAAATGGCATACATGTCTTCTGACCTCTCCAGCTGCCCTTTAAGCGAACTGTAACACGACCCAATACCTTTCCCGTAATAAGTTTAATTGATAGTCACTTTTATTGTTGTCGTTAAACTCTCATGTTAAGCTATTTGTCCGTCATTGTAGAATGATATGGTTGTTTGTAAACTTCAGTTAAGAAAGTCAATTAACACTGCAAAAGGCATACATATGTTTTTCCTTTCTCCAATATTCACACATTAGGTGCAACCTAAAATCACCTGTTTTAGCTGGCTACATTTGTGGTTTGCAAAGATAGCCAAACAAATATGATTTCACTGACAGCAAAGAATTGTACAGATGAAAATAAAGCTTCAGTGACAGCTTCTCTGTTTGGAAATTAAGTTTGGATTGATGACTATAGGAATGCGCGTAGGCTAGCCTACGTGTCACATGTTCATCTGAACTTCTGAGGGGCAACTTTGCCTTAAAATTAATGCTTCATTTGAGAAATCATCATGCTCAAATATGTCTATAGGCGCTTGGTTCCAACAAAGGACTTACAATGACACTAATTTGGTGGAATGAACCCTGGGCTGGAAGACGAACCTCTCGGTGCGGCTTCACACCAGCCGTGGAGTGTGGCATATAAGGGACGGGTTGTTAAAGTCACCTCATGAATAGATGTTAGCTCCCCCCTCCCCCTTCCCACTGTTATATGAATTGGCCTTCGTCATCTCCTAAGCTGCTTTTAATTGATCTCAGAGCCGTTGATTGATTTCTGAGCAGTTGGAACACGCATAACAATCGCCATTTGGAAAGCGCAGGGGATTAGGTCTCTTCAGTAAATAGTAGAGCGCACCGTGATTCACCACCAGCAAGTATTTAGACAGCGCCTGGTGTTTGCAGTCCAACTGATCCCTCTTAGCCACGGAGATTATTGAACCCTAGATTCTCGTTGGAAATAGTCTAGGTATATAGGGCTTCTATTGATTGTACAGTAAAGGACTGTATAGGCTACAGCAATAACGCACCGTTTTTGAATCGAGTTGGAAGTGCCTTTGGAGTGCGGCACGATGCTCCTTTTGTAATTTTTTGGTCAATTGTTAATGCGTAGGCAATTGTACATTCAACCGTATGCATACTATACCAAAGGGACCTCCACAGAGGCAGCAAGCCCACCCCTACCCATCTGCAAATAATCAGGCAATCTCTGCAGGGTACTGGCACACACACATACGTTTTCTGGCCCACTGTTTTTCTACGAGGATTGTGTGATCTCAGCTACTCCATAACATAATTTTCTTAATGGGATCAAACTTGCTGGCATAGGTGAGCCATAGTTACGTTTAGGGGGCGCTTAGGAAACTGTGAAGGAATGACTACATATAAAGATGTGTGTTGCAAAAGAGTGCGTATAAGTCATATGTGTTAGAGTTGTCAGTGTGTGTGTGTGTGTGTGTGTGTGTGTGTGTGTGTGTGTGACAGAGAGAGAGAGGGAGAGACTAATAAACAGGGGGGTTAATTTATATTTATAACCCAGAGACACCAGTAAGTCGAGTCCATGTTATGTAAAGCTCCCTGAATCACAGCAACTGACTACAGTAGACCCCTGCTTAAAGCCCTATGAGTCATATAGGGTGTCCGACATGGTTTTCCTTTTGGGAAGGTGGGGGTGCGAAAGAGGGTGGTTGGATGGGTGAGGGGCGGAAATCTCTATTCCTGTCGTTTTGGGTAAAAACAAATGTAAGCCAAAAATGACATTTAACATGCGGTGGCAAGCAGCCAAGCCTGTACGTTTTGCTTCCTTCCTTTACTTATCATGCTCTATGCAAGAAGCATGTGCAGTGTGACTGTATGTGTGTGTGTGTGTGTGTGTTTGTGTGTGAGAGAGAGAGCCCTGTTACTGTGATGGACTCTGAAATGCACCATTCATCCCCACCCTCTCTGTTACCCTCAAGGTCCCTGTGACAGCTTTATATACAGTCTCCCTGGCAGGCTTGCGCGCAGAGACCAGACCCAATCAGTCTGAAGCCGGGCTCAGACTCATTTGGTGCCGCATATGAATTGGCCACATATTTGGCCCCTTTGACCGCACCAGATTGCACGTACGTAAAGGCGAAATCCCAATAGCCCTACATAGGGCTGTAGATGTGTTTACGTTGAAGGTATTGTGTTAGCTGGGAACACCGGAGCCCTCTGTGCTAGCCCCCAGCACGATGAGTTTGTGGTCAGCCAGAGAAAATGGGCGTTTTTGCTTGTTTAATGAGCGATGCTATCATCTTCAGCGATGAGGGGAAAAGGAGACCCTCCCTAGGCTTTGCAGGGTCACGCATGCACATTCATTGCTCGTATGCATGTGCACACACACACACATGAACTCACAAGCATAGACACACATACATACACTCAGAGTTAATGGACACACACTCCCTCCCTTTTTTGTACTCTCTGAAAGCAACCCTTGAGCAACCCTGAAAAAAAAGACATATTAAATTTACACCTCCTTACCCCCCACTCTGCCTTCTACAGAGTGCACAATCATGCCAACAAGCCCCTGCTATGATATCATTGCTCAATTCAAGGGTATTAGTTTTCATTTTTATTCTCTGGCTAATGATGCCACCTGCTGACTACATAAAAACAGAGGGAGCAGTGAGCACTGGCTCCCGCAGGAGTCGGATTCTCCATGGGGCTCTGCAGATTGGCACAAGCCTCCTTTCACAATGAGATGGGGCAATGGGGAGATGGGGGGGGGGATGAGACAGGCCCCATATTTACTCTAGTAGTAGACAGTGTCGTTTTGAGAAAGTGAAAGCAGTGTGATACAGAAGGCATTGAGGGCACTGTTTGTCCTTTGTATTTTAGAGAGTGGGTGTGCGTGTTTGTGGTGTGGTGTGTGTTGCAATCTTTAAAGTGGTTTCTTCAAAAACAAAAACAAAGGAGGCATAGCTTATCATTCGGTTCACTGAGAGGTCAATATTCACTGACAATAGTTTTGAGGTGAGTATCATCTGATTGTCTAGAGGGAAATAGATATGAAAATATATGTGCTGTTAGTTCTCACCCTCCCCCCCTCGCAAAAATAAATTAAATAAATAAATGCAAAAAATGAAGTGTTGCTTTTGGACTTTATTATAACCTGTTAAACTCTTCTAATACTGAATACTGATCATTCACTTAGTTGTCATAAATAGAGAATGTTGATGTTTCTGAGTGAGCCATGATCCAGAGGCTCTGAGCCATATCCTGTGGCTTGGAGGCTATGTGGCAGCCAGACGTGTGTGTGTGTGTGCGCGCGCACATGTGTGCGTGTGTGTGTGAGTGAGGCTCTGTGTCTGTGTCTGTGAGTGTGTGTGAGAGAGTGATCGAGAGAGCCGGAGTGAGAAGGAGAGAGACAGAGAGAGAGAGAGAAGGAGCAAGAGACTAGGAGAAACCACAGCAATAAAAGCCAGACAGGCAGGAAAGCAAGAGGATGGGTAAGAATGTATTGGTATCAAGAGGCTGCTATCTTTGTCATCAATGCATATTAGATCAGGCCTGGTTCCAGTGTGCGCAGACCCGTGGCTGAACGGTTGAAGATGTGCCACTGTTGTGTGAGTGTCTTCAACTCAGGATCTCAGAGTTCCAAGTCAACTATCTTCAGCACTGGAGCTGTGTTTATATTCATTTAATATGAACATGTAACGAGGGCTTGTTAAACATATGGTTTAGTTCAGTTTGAAAAGCAGTAAATGCACATAAATATGCACATAAATATGCACATAAATACATAGAGGTCAGCTCCATCCCTCTTTCATTCTCTCTCACTCTCTCTCTTACACACACACTCTCACACACACACACACACACACACACACACACACACACACACACACACACACACACACTTTTACTCTCACAGATCCATGTTGTATTCACACTATGCACACTCAGTGCTCCTGTCTGAGATGTGCCATTTTTTTTTTTGTGTGTGAAAGCCCGTAATGTCAGTTCTCAGGTTGTGGGTGGACGTGTTAATGTTGGAACTCGGTAGCTTCAGTGCGGTACTACAGATTGATTGAGTGGCTGACGGAGAGACAAAATGATCCAAGAGCATTAGAAAAAAACAGCTTTGCCACTTTGCGGAAAAAGTGAGATGGTGCTGTTGATGGCTTGCTTTTGAATCAGGGCTTTTCATTCGTCTCCCTTGCCTAAAACAGTGTGCCTGTGTGTGTGCCTTTGCCTAAGTGAGTGTAGAAGAGTGTGTATACTTACTGTGTGTGTAAGTGTGCACATCATACTGTACCTATGTCCAATGTAAGCTATATATATGTCTATGTTATGTGTACACACATGTAATTATGTCCATGCATCACATACCACACATCACCTGTATCTATAGACATAATTGATTGATACCAGGCAGGACTAAAGAGTTGTTCACACTATAATTATAAAGACAACCGTAACTACAACACTGACGCTGTTGATAAATGTGATGTCTAAAATTTGATGGATTCTGATCGCCTGTCAGCTTTTTATCGTTCTTAAAATCACCCTGATCCCTGACGATATCATTCATCATGTTGTTATTGTTATAGGATGTGGTGTGGATGATGTCATTCAAATGAACAAGAGCTCGTTATAGTTACCATTTCTGGTGCGACTGGCCCTTAAGTAGGTTCTTTCACACTGCTCCCTGGAGTAAACCTAACAGGCCTCTTCCCTGCCCGTGCTTATGTTGAGCTCAACTCAGTAGCCCCCTGCACTGGGGGCAGGGCAGAGGACAGGAGAGGACAGGATCCCACCCAGGATGGAATGGCATTAGTTCCACTCAGAAGCCAAGGGGCTCAGGAGTGAGAGGAGAGAGGGTGGTGGGGAGGGAAGGAGGGAGGAGGAAAGGATGAAAAAAGGAAGAAGAAAGCAAAAGAGTAGAAGGGAGAGACAGGTAGAGGTGGGAGAAAATGTTCCAGAGAAAGAGAGAGAGAGCAGGAGGGCAACAGCGGAAGTGACTGACTCTGAGAGGAAGAGAAAGGTCGAGATGAGAATGAAAGAACGTCAGAGAAAAGTGAGTAGAGAGGGATAGAAAGAGGTAGCGAGAGAGAGAAAGAACATATTTGAGGAGATCAGTTGGAGATGGCTGAATGTGAGCTCCATCACCTGAGAGGGATTAAACCACATAGAGCCCTGACCTGTGGGCCTTGAGCTAGCACAGAACACAGCAGAGCGGAGAAGAGGAGAGGAGAGGAGAGAGGAGAAGAAAAAAGGGAGAGGAGAGAGAAGAGGAGAGAAAAGAGGAGAGGAGAGGAGAGTGGAGCCGTCCTAAGCTCCTCAGCTCCCTTTTGCTGCTGCCTGGCCACCCCATGACTTATGAGTGTGCAAATGTGCTTTAGTGTGCATGAGTGTGCACCTGGTTTCCCATGTTCATGACTGTCTACTTTGGTGTGTGTGTGTGTGTGTGTGTCTGTCTGTCTGTCTCTCTCTCCCTGTGTGTGTGTGTGTGTGTGTGTGTGTGTGTGTGTGTGTGTGTGTGTGTGTGTGTGTGTGTGTGTGTATGCACGCACGCGTGTCTGTGTGTCCAGTTTATAGATCATTTATGCCAACATTATCTTTCTCAATATTAGCGAGCAGATTAAATTTGAAGTCCCTCATTAATCTGTGTCCAAACATGCAACATTCATATTCATATTGCTAGTTTTACTTTTATGGTTCATCCAACAATTCCATTTGTTCTAGTTCCAGAACATTAGCGAGAGGGGTGTGCTCATGTATTTGTATCAGTTGATTGGTATCACTACTAACGCATGCCAAGGGAGTTCAGATGCTGAGATAAAACAAAGCGGCAGGTCAAGAGGAAATTGCAGATTCAGCTTTCCCCGTATCTCAGCCCTGATTTATGTTGTCACCTACCGTGATGCAGCAATACTTACGGGAATTACTACGGGAAGGAGGCCTGTAGCTTTTACACACAGAAAATGTCTGTCAGACTTGTTTATTGGTCCATTACTCGTGTTGGTACCTTGATGAGTCATATTTTGACAGGTATGCCCCCTGATAAAGGTTAATCAGCGAGATGTGGTTGGTTTAGCGCTGAAAATATGCATTTTTCTATGTCCAGATCTTGTAATCTGTACTAAACAAGACAAGAGGCCAATGTTCTTAGGCATAAACGCCACCCACAGTGAGTGTTTTGAGGCTCTGTGTGATCCTGTATAATTGATCTTGTTTTCTTTGTTTTCTTTTAAATACAAGAAAACAACGGGCTGCATGCCTGCCACCCCCCTCCCCAATTACTGCCCCCCCTCGCCCCTCACACTCAGCAAACACGGTTAACGTTAATTTGTTTAAACAGACCCGCTGATTTTTCATGCAGATTTGTTGTGGCGCAGTTCTCCCTCTCTAGCCATTGTTTGGTGTGGGACATGGGAAATTTCCTGCGCCGTTTGAGAATGCACATTTTGTAACACCTCTGCACTTTTCCATTTGTCATGTCATGGCCTAGAACATTCATTGTATGAGCGTCCACAAGTGTGTGTGGAAGTGTTTTTCTGTACTCAATACTCAAGGGGATCTTCTCTTCCATCCTCAATCATTGTCATCAGAGGATCCCACGTGCTGGCAATTCTAAATGCCAAACAGATGGTTTTCTTTCAGGCCACATTTTACCACACTGTAAAAGCTCATTTTCGGAAATGTGAAATAAAATGGACTTATTATATGAATCTTATAATACACCCCATATTTCCCCTTGGTGATTGGAAACTCTGGGGCTACAGACAAAAGATCCAGTGTCCCATCTACGCACGAGGGAGATGGTGCTAACCTTTTACCTACGTTATTCCCTCAATGGTGTGCCCCCCAAAAGCAATTATACCTTAATATGTTTTCTTATAAAGCTACTAAATATGGCCGGCCAGTTTCGTTCGATACCCTCGAGTTTATTGAGCCATAAAAAATTTGAATGTGGGACTTGTTTCCAAGCGGCTGTGCATAAAACAACATTGTTTAAATCGTTTTAAAAATAAGAGGCTGAGTCACACAATGGTCTGGCAGGTAAGGTTAGCCCCTGAGAGTGAGTGAGTGAGGGAGGGAGGGAGGGAGATAGAGAGGGGGGGAAAGGGAGAGTCGGAGCGACGGCCATTGTTGTTCTAACCCCTGATTTTAAGACTTTTCATTTTTCCCTCTTTAAGCTTCAGTGCACCTCTGCCAGTTCAGATTTTGTTAGAGGGTTGTTTGTGTTGGTTCCCTCTGCAACTGGACGCAATGCTTGCTGAAAGCAGGAATTTGCCTGTGCGTGGTTGCAAGTTGACCAAATAAGAAATAGAACTGATTTTAAATTTAACTCACTGAAAGCCAGGCTACAGGGAGACAGCATACCTTGCCATGATCAACGTCAGATTCCACAGAAGGTGCATAGCATAATGACATATGCCCAGCTTTTGGAGAAACACTTTTTTGGAGCTGCAGCGGGATGTTTTCTGCGGAGTTGCAGGTTATTAGCTCCTCTCTCAACCCCCACCCCCCCCCCCTCCAGAATGACCTGAGGGTGACCCCCTTACAACCTTATGGTGCCCCCCTCCAACTGCCCCCATCTTTAAACTCTCACCCCATCATGGCCAACAGTCATCGAGTGAGCGGGACAGTGAAGGCAGGGAAATGGGCTGTTGGCTGAGATGCCATGGCAGGTTTAAGGACATAATAGGGCCTATCCGAGAGCCTGTTCCCTGAATTTGAATTTGTTTAAAAAAAAAAAGGTTGAAATGGGTCCCCTTTTTGAGGATGTTAAAGCAAGCTCTACTAAGCTCTGATTTCTGTCTGTTTGCTATTTCCCTGCCGGTCTTTCCTCTGTGCGTGCCGTTGTGTACCTACTTATGATCGATTTGTGGGGCCCTGTAACATGAGCCCTGGAGGCCCCCTACACACACACACACACACACACAGCACAGCAGGAGAGAGGCAAACGTGTGGAGCCCGTCCCTGCCAACTGATGGATATTTACATCCACGCCTACGCAAATGGGTGCAACAACAACAAGGAGTGCCGGGAGATTTAGGGGGGTCTGGGCTAACGATGGGGGTGGGAGTTGCTGTGATCTCGGGAGCTGTATTGCCCCAACCCCCCCCCCCACACACACACACACACACACACACACACACACCAGCCTCTAACACTCGACAGATGGACAGGCCTCCCTCTTCCTCCTCGTTCCTTTATGGGACCTCTAATTATGCTTACACACCACATCAAAATAAGGCACAGCGTGCAATGCCTTCGGTATGGGGAGGAAGTGAGCTGGTCAGATGCTGTAAACTGTCTCGTTGCACTGCTCCGTTTGTAATTTGGCAAAGAGAGTGCAGAGGCCATCAAGTCATCAGAGATGCCCATTCCCCTCACCCTGTCCGCCCAACCCCCCGTCCCGTCCCGTCCCGTCCTGTCCCTTCCCTTCTTGTGTTGTGACCGAGCCCCACCATTCCATGCAGGGTCTCTGGCTCACCCAGGCGGCTGGGAAAGAGACAGGGCTAGACCACTCGCCTGGTGGAACTCAGAAGCCCTGGTGATGGTGCTGGTGTGGTTTCAATCAGGCCCATGCATGGTAGTCATTAGAGTGCACTGGCACTGAGCTTATTGTCTCTCTCTCTCTCTCTCTCTCTCTCTCTCTCTCTCTCTCTCTCTCTCTCTCCCTCACACGGTCTTGCCTTCAGTCTTTCTCAAGTCCTCTGGCTCTCCTCCCCCCTACTGTCTCTGTCACTCTCCCTCTTTTAGGTTCCCTCTCTCTCTCTCTCTCCCTCTCTCTCTCCCTCTCTTCCTTAATCCCCCCTGCTCTGAGGAAGTGAGTTTGTCTCCGATGTTTAGGGGTCTCTGCAGGTCACCCACTTGTGGGTCCACCCCGCTCTGTGCGCTGGCAAAGCCATCCTCTGAGCACAAAGAGAAGAGCCAGTTATCAAGTGAAGTCTGATGCATTTAACATGTTTTCTACTGTGTTCCCAAATAAATCCAGCTATTTTGTGACTTTGTTGAAGGACAGATGACGGTAATTACGTTGTAAAGTAACACAGGGGGAAATGTTCAGAACCATTTGTAGAGTGGTGAATGAAAACAGCAAAACATAGTCATTGATGACAAGCAGCCATGTAATGTTCAGTGAGACCCTCCCTCCTATCTGCGTCGGAGGTGCCCGAGGAGCTTGAGACCTCAGAGAATGATCAGCGGTGATTGTGCGGTTGTGGTCACCGCTGTTGTCTTTAGTGACTAAAAAGGCATTATTCTTTTGGGTGTTCTAGTCTGGCCGCCTGCCAAGCACGACTAAAAGAGCAAATGTGAGGGAGGACGGAAGAGGAAAGACGTCGAGCTGGCTGTGCTTTGTAATCGGGTCAGCCATACTTTTTAATGCTGAGTGAGGGAATTCACAAGTCAAGTCATGATTTAATATGCATGTGGCCTCAAACCCATTTTTAAGGTTCTTGGGTTTTCTAAGTATGTTTTGTCACAGAGAACCTCAATTGTGTTCAGTGTATGTATTGTCAAGTCTCTCCAGTCCCACTCTTTCTTTCTCTCTCTCTCTCACACACACACACACACACACACACACACACACACACACCTCTCACTCTCTCACACTGGACTCCTCTTCCCCGCACCCTCTTCTCTCCTCTCTCTTTGCTAACTGGGCCGGAGGACCAGACAGTGAAGCAAGCCTGCGGTAGGGAGAGAGCGCGAGAGAAAACGAAGGAAAAGAAATCCATTAACATTTTTCAAATTCCTCCACCCCCTTTTTTTTCTTCAGTTATGCACTTGTGTTACATCTTGGCTGACTTCTCCTTAACTCTGTATTATTTTATTTGAACCCGTTCCAGGTCTCCTGAGCACGCTGTCTTGCCCTGCATAAACATCTGTCACTGCGTGTAGCCATAAGTAATAGGTGTGTGCAGGCGAGGGTCATATGTAGTTGGAGAACTAATGGGTTTAGCCCTGCCTGTGCCTTGGTGCCAGCATGCTTCGGGAGCAGGGTCAAAATGATCCAGAAGTGTTGATTGTTATTAATGACGATTATAGATTAAGCTGGTCATTTATCCGATGTGAGCTTGTGTCGGAGTTAAACATGAAGTGACATGATGACGTGTCTGATAGGAGGAACGGTGTTCATACTTGTTGTTTGACCAGCAGAGTCAGGCACCGACTGCACACAGGTTATGGTCTAAATGTGTGTAAGAACTGATACCCTCTAAGAAAGAATCCTATTCACCCACTGTATTTATTTGGTTCTTTTGAAGTGATAGTGTGTGTATGTTGGGGTGATAATGTGTGTATTTGATCCATGCTGAGTAGCTATTAAGAACCTCTTAAGAAAGAATTTTTTTTTTTCTGTATGGGATTGTGATATAGCGATAAAACAGGATTATGACTGGGTAGTAAGCATGTGAATATCAGAGATATTGGGGAGGAGTGTACTCACATAGCTCTGTTGTAACTTGTACCCTGGTGGGCATAGGATCATAAGCTTGGGCTCTAAATAAAAGCCTGTTTGTTGCTTGTTTGTAATGTAAGGACCCTGGCGTGTTTTTACCTGCCTGCAGACTGAGGGTCTACTTCCTTGTAAGGATATGGGTTTCACGCCACCCATGTTCCAGGGACATGACACCCTTCTGAGGATTTACAACTTCTTTCACATAATGAATGCTTCTGACTTTTGACCCAATATGGTTGTGCTGAGATGCCTTAAGATACTCTTTTTCACTTTGTCTTTCCCCAATGATTATACTATCATCAGCATCAAGTGCTCTCTTTTAAACAAGTACAACATTAGGGCATTAAATTGTGCTGTGGGTAAAGTGTTTATATTTTTGGGTAATGTTTGAGGAAAATTTTAAGTCAGTTTTCTGGTCCTTTCATTCTGTTATTCAGAATTTAATAAGCGTATACAGTTGGCATAAGACATGGAAACACACGTCACAGAAAAGTGTTGAAAGGATAAGATTTAAATCAAGACAAACTGGTAGGTTTAAAAAACATTCTTGAGCATATCTAATTTATTGAAAAAACAGTGGTATGAGGTATATATATTTTTATTTAAAATCAAATTAGTGACAAAACTCTGTTGTACAGAAACATTCCTTGTATGCTGACAATGAATCCCTGTGTTGCACACCCTGTCTACCCGCCATAGCTGAAGCTGATTCAATAGAGTACAATGGAGTCCTCCTACAGCGCTGATTATTGGCAGATCAGACGTTTCCATTGACGTGACCTCTTATTCCATGTGGTTTAAATGTCAGCATGCTTCATTTGTGAAAACTGAGTTAGCTTTGATTGACACCAGCTAGACCTACTGACCCACATTGTTAAGGTCGATAGTAGCCTGGCTAGCGCCACCACTTCTCAATGAGACGTGGTCTGGGAACCAAACGTTCATTTTCTCGTATTTGAAAAAAATGCCCAGATCCGTTTATTGGGTGCCACGGATGTCTATCAAATGCGTCTGTGCATAGCTCATCATCGTCTTGCTTTCCCACCTATTCTGTGATTGGTTCCCTATCTCAGGCGAAAATTTGCTCCATGGTCTCCAGGCTGCCTTAGCAGCGTGAATCAAATCGCGCGCAAGGCAGCATGGGAACACCCAGGCTAGGTCGACAGTAGATAGGGGATCAGATGTTGAGATTGATTTTTTAAAAAATATTTATAATTGAATGCACAGGCTTGCATAGGCTGCTTTGACATATGCTTTCTTGTGCATTCTGCAGTTACTCTCTCTGCCTTACTAATACTATTATACTACTGTATTAACTACCAGAGCTTGTCATGCAATATGTCACTGAGAATTTTTCATGCCCTGTTTCATAAACATTGTTTCACTTAGTGGTACTTACCACTTCTAATCAATTAATGTAATGCTTAACATATCAGGGTGGGAAAAAATAGCTCTCAGAACCAGCCTTGCCACTTGTTGCCCAGATGTGCAAGGGGGGGGAGGGCTTAAGTGATGCTTACTTACTTGCTCACTCACACGCTTGTTAGATCGCTGTGCTGTGCGCTAGGCTAGTCAGTGACTGCCAATTAGCTTCATGTAAAACAGTGCCCAGGCCGAGGTGCTGCCGCGCGGGCTCTCGTGTGATAGGGCCAGGATGTTTGTGTAACTGAAGCCACAGTCTCGGGCTCGAGGCCCGTTTGAAGTCGACTCCCCCCGCAGGCCGGGACCATGTGTGAGCGCGCCGAGCGTGTCTCGCTCGACACTCCCCTGCGGTGCGCTCCACTTTTGACCCCGCGGATCACTTGTGATCTCCCCTCTGGCCGTGGGGGCACGCGGGGGTGCGAGCTGGTGTCTTGTTAAGGGGTTAATGAGGTAGAACTGTGTGGCACGGTTCATGTTCACTGGTACGAGCGGGAGAAGGAGGAGAGTGGGGGGGTTACTCAGATCAGAGGTGTGCGAAGGAGCTGTTAGAGGAGCAGACCCTGCTGTGTGTGTGTGTGTGTGTGTGTGTGTGAGAGAGAGTCTGCCTCTGTCTCTCTATCTGCCCGTGTGTGTGTGTGTGTGGGTGTGTGCGTGCCATGGGGTACCGAACATCACAAGGTTTCTATGCCTTTCTACATTTCTACAATAAAACACATTTACAGTTTACTGTCAGTACTACAAACATAATTGACCTTGTATTTCACAAATTCTTTATACATTTACAGTAATAAAAAAGAAAATCTTTATCAACCCATTTCATTACTTTTTAGAATACTCCAAATGTATTCATTGAGGTCTATACCTTTCTCTCACTAAACCCAGGTCCTGGACCTGGAGACCTGGAGACCTGGTGTTGGTGTTTGAGACCCCTACATGTGCGGGTTCCTCACCGCGGGGTTCTGCTCCTGTGTGAGCCGTCTGCACGTGGCCCGCTCCTCCACGAGCAGCATGTGGGACTAACCCTAACCCATAACCCATAACACCAGTACAGTGCAGTGCAGTGCCAGCCAGCCCATCCAGCCGCAGGTGTGAAAATTAGGTGCGAGGTTTATGTGTGATAAATTACCAACAGGTGCACTAATTTGTGCTGCTTGGGTTCCCCCCTCCCTTCCTCTTTTTCTTCTCAGCTCTCTCTCTCTCTCTCTCTTTTTTTTTCTCCCTTATTCTCTCTCTCTCTCTCTCACACACACACCATACGCTTATAAAAAGAGAAAAGAAAGGAGAGAAATGTGTACCCTCCCTGGCTGCAAAGGAATTTAAGGAGTGGACAAGCAATGCACAGAATCCCCCCTCTTAGGAAAAAAAACACCTAAAGCTGGTAAGAAACATTAAACACATGTATGTATCAGCTCCTGTTTGCCCTGAGTGTGTGTGAGTGCATCGTGATGAATCTCTGATAGGCCCTCTAGGGTAACCCTCCACCGTCAGCGCCTAAAACCCAATCACCTCTTTCTGCATGTCTCTTCCTCTGTTGCACAACACCACTTCTATGTCCACAAGACACAGCCATCGTAGTATGCCAATCTTCTCAGATGTCATTGCATGTTCCAATGAAAGACCTGAAGTGCATGTCTGTTAAGTAAAGCAGTCAGTGAGGTGTTGGCTAGAACTGCAAAGGCTATAATCGGCCTACAGATTTGGATTTCAGATAACAGGGAGACTGTTGTGTCGCTGATCTCTCTCCTAATGCCCAAACCATTTTTATGGGTTTAGTCAAACCGCTGGCCTAAGCTCCTCCATGGGTTGCCTGTCAGCTTTGCAAATGCTCACTGTGTTTTTGTTTCTGTATTCAGGCGTTAACTGTGTTGTGCCACTCAGGTGTCCCAAAAAAGACAAGAAACACAGAGAGTAATCCGTTTATGGAGGACTTGCAGAAATGCCTCCAAGCAGGCCTCCTACCCTATTTATCATGGTTACCCAGTTGGAGTTCCCTTAGCAACAAATGCATATTTTTCACGAGACGACTCTCGACAGCATTCCTGTCTTGAACATGAACAACTCCGTGGTATGGGGAAAACCAATTGGATTGGATACGCATTCAACACCGTAGGCGAAAAGGGCTGAACCTGGAATCCTCATACGGGTCTGGAGGGAGCCGTGAGGAGAGCCCCCATGCCCCGCTGGAGGAAAGATCCGGCAGTTTTTCCAGATTGTGACTCATCGGTAGAGAGAGAGAGAGCGCAAAGAGAAAAAATACACCAGCAGGACGAACATGTCAGGTGTAGCAGATGGACCTGCGATCCATCGCTCATAAAACAAGAATGTGAAGAGAGTCGAGGGTGATTTCTCTTTATTCACCGATTTACGTTTGGCATAGGTTCTAGAGAAGTGCAGTATTAATAATGCCTGGATCCAGCCTGGCACGGGAGTGGTAGCCAGACGTATCTGTGGCACAGACAAGGAGTGAGTCAAGTATGCTCTGTGCCACAAGGTTGTAGATTTCTTTTCAAGTATTTTTTTTATGTAAAGAGCATGAAGAAAAGCAGTTATTGTCAGTTCAGAAGGCAAAGTGTTGTGACAGAACTTAGGCCGTAAAACCAGAAATGGAAAACATCCAAGATTCCGGAATCTACTGTACTCACTCGGATCTTCTATGTCGACTCCCATATGCTTGTGTTTTTCTACAAGAATGCACAGTATGTATGACAGCAGTAAGGTAATGTGAACCGTCCATATCATTCGAGTGGCTGATCTAGTGAATTCTAAACAATCGAGTGTGGGAGTGGCAGGCTGCTGTTTCATCCATCCTTGCCGAATGATGCTGGAACTGGACAGAAGTTCATCAGAGTTCCCTGAGGTCCTCTAAGGCTAAGGCTCAGCCATGGTTAGGTTTTTGCACTGCACCCAGCAGTCTCCCCTGGTTGCCAGCTTTCCATACTTCCAGTACATGTTTATACATCCAAATCCACCTATTTAAGTGCCGAGGTCCAATCTTCAAATCTATCATCGCCCTGCAGGGTCTCCTGGGCCTTGTATCACAGGAACGTTCTTTGCTAAGCTAATAAGTCAGTGAGCGAATGTGTTTGTGCAGACACATGCTACAAAATCATTATAAGCAGTGGGATTGTGCTAAATTATAAACATGTGCTTACAGTATGATCTGTTAAAGTAAACCAAAGGCAAAAAAAACGAAACATAGATCCGAAATCCTGACTGTTTCCAGCTGCAAAGTAGTCAAAGGCGAATCCAACTTATTTTCTGCTAAATTGGAACAGAAATGTGCCTTCAGAGCAGAGGCCTGTACCCCCAAATCCACCCTCTCAAGCATGCCCCCCATGAAATCCACACCCAACTTCTGCTTTTTATTTCTGAGCAAAGTGTGACTTCCACAAGCGTGAAAAAACTAAAGTGATATGGGTGTAAAATGCTGGTGGTTTGATGTCGTTTTCCATGTGCTGACTCTCACAATTGAGAGGCGTGTTGAGCCGTTCAGGCCTGGCCGGGATGGATGGACGGATGGACTGAAAAGTTCTTACTGCTCCGACCTCACCTCGCCATTTAACATCTTTTCCATCATGAGTGGCAATCTCTAAGTGTGTGTGTGTGTGTGTGTGTGTGTGTGTGTGTGTGTGTGTGTGTGTGTGTGTTTTTCCCTCCAAAAGCAAACTAGCCCTTAACATTTTTGGCCTTGTTTAGACCTCCCCGCCTTTTTATCCATTTCCCTCTCTCTCTTTTTCCTTCTTAAATCCCAAAAGGTGCATGCAGGTTAAAAATGTCAAGTTCGCGTCTGGCGCGATAAAACACTCTCAAAACCACCCTGAGGAAACTGAGAATGCCATTTAGGGGTAAAGGGAGACCGTAATTGCCGCAGTGCCACAGAATAAAGTATACATATATGATTCTGCTGGCAAACCTAATTCTTGCCACATAAAGAGGAGGAACCTCATAAGAAGCCTGCGGGTTTGTAGCTTACTAGCGCTGAGGTTTCCTCTCTGTCCTCCAAACAGCATGCTGCGTCGATACATAAATATGTCTGATCATTCAACACGCCTGCCTCCACCGTTTCCCTTAGTGTGTGCATGTGTTGCATTCGTGAAAAGGTTGTCTTTGTTCACATGGGGGTTTTTGTCCACGATGCATGTTTCTTTTGGTTTACACATATTTTGCATCCAGAGAATTATACAAGGGAGCCATATGTTGTCTCAGTGCTCAGATCAGGATTTGTGTTGATCAGGATTTGAACTTGTGACCTCAGCGCTGTTAGTATAGCATATTGTCTACTAAACACAATAAGCCTGAAAAGGAGATGCTGAGACCAGTATTGCTTCCTGATTGGACTGAGTTCTCCAGCTAGTGCCTCTCTTAACCTCTGTTTCACTACCCAACCACTGATTGACAGCGGAGACCAGAATTTCCCCCGCTAAACTGCATGGGCAATTAATCGGCAGTTTGGCCCATGAACATTACGACTTGGAGGAGGACAATGATGATGATTATGGTGATAGAGATCATCTTTACGACTTGGGGATTCTGTAGCTTTTACTTCGGCTAGGGACTCTTGTCTCTCTCTCCCTGTGCGCTTAGGTCTGTTTCTTGCAACAACAGCACGACTTAACTAATCGTCTCTGACACAGAATTAGAGCCAGTGAACTGTGTGGTGAGAGCTGGGGAGTGACCTTGTGCTCAGGCTCTGCGGGGAATAATCACATTGCTGACGATGAAACGATCACAGGGAAGGGACTGAGTTGCAGAGCGACACTTTTATAGGCGAATTTTAGGTAGAATGTTTTTTAACGAGTCCTGAGATGATGTCATGTGGATGTGGTGCGAGTGAGCGTGCAGAGTGTGTGTGTGTGTGTGTGTGTGTGTGTGTGTGTGTGTGTGTGTGTGTATGGGGGTTATGCTGCCAGGGCCTGGCTCACCCTGACCCCCCCACACACCCCCACTCCCACCTCCCCACTGCCCACGTTGTTGGCAGCACAAGGCGACGCCCGTCACGCTAGTTTTAGAGTTGTTAAGCATACCTGAGGCAGACCTGCTTGCCTCTCTGCTCAGCACAGGCCTAATTGGTCTTGAGCGGGGCCCAAAACAAAGCTGGCTGGGGGTGCTGCTGCCCAGTCTCTGAATGAAACCGCCACCATCCAAACATCCCGTCATCATGCATGCCCCCGCGTTATGAGGCCCAGTGTTTCGCATGAATGGAAGACCAAACTATGCACTCACCTGAATGAACCAATGCCTCATTCCAAAGTGGTCCTGTGAAATTTGATATGAAGTTTTTGGTGGGTTGGATGGCACGATCTTATATGTTTTAAAGTACACGACACAAGTAACAAGACACTAGTCCGTGACTAAAACGGCTAGCTACAGTTGAAATAAAGGGACTGAAGTTTGAAATAAAGGGATACCAGAAAAGGATGTTTATTTAATTTTAAAGAAAAACACAAAAAGGCAGTTGAGAATATAAAAACAACAACTACAGACCAGAAAACATCTCAGATGAACACTTTTATTTCAATTCAATTTATGCAGTTTTGAGTTTTCTCTCTGACACAGACACATTCAGGCTTGTCGCTCCTTGTGGTTTTAGCTATATGTGGCAAAATGAATATGTTGGTGTCAGCCACCCTATACATTGCAAATGTCATCCTCAAAATGATTTGCAATATTTGGCCATGTCTGCCAGTTATGCTGCTGAACTTACAAGTCCTTGTGGTGTCTTCCCCAGTGGAGTTCAAAGAGATGCTTGGCTTTGTAAATGAAATAACTGGGACATAGTGGGATCATTAGATATCTGTCAGAAGTGGGGACTTTTTGAGAAGTGGGGTTTTTTTTTGTTGTAAGTACCATTCATTTTGTGGTCAGAACTGTAAACTAAGGGGGTGCATCACAGCGAGGGGTTTCTACAATGGGTGTCTTTAGCATTCTTTGCTTGAACGGGATAAAAAAAAAAATACTTCAAAAAGCTGAGACGGCTTGTGAAAATCCATTCACACAAACTTTAAATCTCACACATCTGAACTGAGAAAGCCCAGAAAAAGTTTTAATCCCAAATTCATGTGAAAAACCTTCGATAATGTCACCATGCTCAGTGAATAGTCCCTCGAAAAACATGGTCTTGAAATAGAGGCTGGCTGATTTAATCAGTTAGAGAAAAAGCATATGCCAGCTGCAATAACTCACTCCATAGAAACTTAGCACAACAGTTTGTGTTGAATCACATATATACACACACACACACACACACATACAAACCGGGGAGAGGGAAAAAACACACTTCGGCACTAAATGAGGTTTATCCGCAGTAATTTACTGAGAGCCCCAAATTCCTCCAGACCAACGTGCTTTGATCGCTTCCGCTCTAGTGTGACTTCAAATCATGGCCAAGGATGCTGTTTACATATTAGAGCTGCATGGTCTTTTCACAGTTGCTCTTGGATGCACACAGAGGCCAGCAGACACACCAAGCAGACGCTTCTTGTTAGATGTCTCAATGTTCAGGCTGAGTCCCTCCAGCGGCAGGCAAGCCTGTCTGCGGCATGTCCTCTTACCCCGTGCCAAACGCACTGTACTAGACGGCCGCACCACCGTATCGAAGCTTTATTTATGGTGCTGTGAAACAAACACCAGGACTACTTGACACGCTCTTCGTTGTGCCCCAAAGGTCAAGGTAATGCCTAAGACACAGATGAGTCCCTGTAGACGAGGGGTTTGGACGGCTTATGACCGCTCTGTTTTTCAGCTTAAAAAATCGGATCCATCTGACGAATTGACGTAAATACGGCTTGAAAATAAGCGCCCCAGGTATAAATCAGCTGGCGGTGGGAAAGGTTTCCGTAAAACGTGGAAGCCCATGGTCCTCCTGGACCCGAGTTGGACCCTCTCGCCCGAGACACAGAGAATCCTAACCTCCTATTTGACATGCCTGTGGTTTGTGCTGGGAAAGCCGTAGTCTACAATCCCCCCTCCCCCCCCACGCCATCCACCATCTCATAATAGAGAAGCGAAAATGTTTTACCCATCAGCTGAGGCTTGTGCGCTTCCTTTTTCCATTCATGGGCCTTGGATGCGGCAGCCAGCGCATTCGAAAGCTGCACGCTGTTGACTCAGGTTCATACGTACGTGTGGTTTGATTAGCGACAAGCTAAACAAGTCTCCGGCAGAGGCCCAACCCAAACGAGAGAGGGCGGCCTGCCAGGGCAGGCGATGAGGCAACGCTCCCCTGCGCTGGGGCTAATTTGCCTCTTGCTAATTGATTGATCAGTGGCCTGAAGCAATCAGACACGGTGGAAGTGTAATTTAAGCTCACGCTGACAGTTGTAGTTAAATGAATCATTTGGTTGTAGCTGGAGAGCAATTGTCGGAGAGAGATGACAGAAGGGGCGGCTTGCGGTTCGGCATTGTGCGAAATTCACCCAAAAAGAAATGATGGAGGAAGTGGGATAGGAGTGTGTGATATGTCTCCCCTCACTGCTGCTGCCGCCACCCCTCGATGGCTGAAACACTCTGTGCCGGCTCATAAGGCCTTGCCAATCCTAGTTTCCTCTTCTCTCAGCGTGATGATAACAATCAAGTTTGAAGGGTGTAGGGCTGGAAGGGAGATTTTGCCAATTTGCTGTGAATGTCAGGTTACTGTACTGTAACACATCCAGACTATATACAAAACGTCTATGTATATAGCAGTGTGGTGAGGCCCAAAATCTGCCTATACTTCATTTCCGTTTCACAAATAGCCTAACAGCACGGAACACTAAGCATGTTTGTCAAGAACAGTTCCCCCGTTTGTTATCGTTAGCAAAAAACCCTCAATTAGAGTGTGCACAACTACCGCCAACGTATATACCCTGTATGTCAGTATCTCAATGCCTCTTGTTGATATATATGTAATGCTTTATGTTTATAGAAGTTTAAAATGTTCTGGCAAGCAAGCAAAAAGCTTCAAGCTGTTTTCTCCTGAATATGAAACTGTGGAAGGAAGCACGCTATCCTCATGTGAAATGTTCCATAGCATGAATCTAAAAGCACTTTTGTCCTGATGATAGTTTGATATGGAGAGGGATATGTGATAAATATGCCCCCGGGGGTTAACTCTGCTATTTAAAGGTGGGTGTTCTGGGACAAATGGTGTGATGCATTCAGCATGTGTGTGGAGAACTCTCTCCCGAAGCACATATGGATATAAAGTGAGTGCAAGACTCTGCCTAATCCTTTCGTATTAGAAACATTAGATCTTGTCTTGACTGGCTGCTGTTGCTTGTACTGCTAATGATAAAAATCTGCGAGGATACGCGCAGTAGGCCTTAGTACATGTGAATGGTGGATTTTTAGCCGAAGCATGCTCATCTGTCATCTGCAAGGTTTTTGAGGTCTGAGACGTCTGGTTGTCATGGTGAGAGGGATGAGGAGTCGACGAAGACGGATGGTTCCCAGCGAAACACTGGGCAGCCATCAGGGGATGACCGATGAGGTGTCGGCATGGAGACAGGCCGTGATGCGCCCTCTCTATCGCTTAATCTTCCCTTCCTGTTCGTTCTCTCTGTCTCACTCTCTGATCTACTCTCCAGCACTTGGCTCCAAACAAGCCTGTGTGTACCTAGCGAATCGAACTTGGAACTTTCTCCCTTCAACTCCCCTCCTGATCATACTAGTTTTACTTTTAGCTCAACATTTATTCACACTGACATGTAAAAACGGCCATGATGTTGTGGCTCCAGTCCAGTGTCTGGTCTGAGTCTGTGTTGAAAGGAAGCTTCTTACAGAAACAGGTTGAATCAAATCGACAGATGCCTTAGTTTGACATGCCAATAGGATCCATTCATAAAGATTCACAGACATTTTCAAAGATTTTTGTGATTGTCCTTATAAAGGTTAAAGAAATGCAATACCCCACCATATATCCACATCTGAGCAAAGAACATGTTCTTCTCCCCGAGCCACACTGCCTTGCATGATGCGTTTTTTATGAAGCGTTGTGGTAGGTCGTGGAGTCAGGGGCTGTTACCCTATCTCTGGTGGTGATACCTAAAACTTGGCTCTGATCGATAACAGTGTCTCGCATTCGCAGCTGTGCACTGCACACCCAAGGACATTTTCCTGTAAATGGGACACAGAGGAGTTTACATTAAAGGTGCAGACAGCAATTCTAATCGCTTAAAAAATAATAATAATAATAATAGTAATAATAATTCAGCAAAATAATCCTCATGATCCTCTAGCTGTCTGGTCAGAGTATGTGCTTAAAAACCACCAGTGTTCATACACAGCCTTGGCTATTTTAAATGAGAAACAAACATAGTGGCTCGGACCAATTATTGAACAATCCCAGCCAATCAACATGGTGCTTTGGGAGCATGGAAGGGAGGGGTGATTGGCTGGCAAACTCAAATATTAACAACTTTTCACAAAGTCAAATCGCGGACTACATCTTAAGAGGGAGATAAACATGCATTGTAGGACGTTTAGTTGTTACTGGCTCTGTTGTCTCTCACCGGCAACCCGATCTGTCCCAAAGTCACTGTGGTTTTGGCCTTTCATCGGCTGTCTCAATACAACATTCAGGAGTTAAGCTCTGAATCGAATCAATGCACTGCTCGCAATTTTCAAAAGGATGTATATGAGGCAAGAAGGGTAGCCAGAGTTTACATGAATGACAATTTGCAGAATCTGTGAAATCTGCCTTGATGGAATGCTACAGGGCTTGCTTGTTCAAACCAGTGCAGCACTAGAGCTGTTAAATTGAATGCTGTATAATGCTTTCTCTCCACACACACACACACACACATACACACACACACACACACACACACACACACACACACACACACACACACACACACACTCACTCTGTCACACATGTATGCAGTTTTATTAACATACTCCTCTGTCTGTGTGTCTGTCTGTGTGTCTCTGCCTCTCTCCTCCATTTCTGCCTATGCAGCAGCTAGCTATGGAGTGTACCCCATCTGCAAAGGCTGTTCGGTGTGCTCGAAGGACAATGGGTGCATGAACTGTCAACCCAAACTCTTCCTCTTCTTGCGGCGGGAGCGGATGCGGCAGTACGGGGAATGTCTTCACGCCTGTCCGTCGGGATACTACGGCGTGCGCGCACCAGAGATCAACATGTGCTCCAGTAAGCCCCCCCTCTCTCTCTCTCTCTCCTCTCTCTCTCCCTCTCTCTCTCCATCTCTCTCTCCATCTCTCTTCTCTCTCTCTCTCTCTCTCTCTCTTTCTCTCTCTATCCATTGCTCCATATAATGTAAACCATGGCCATCAGAATTTATGATTGTTGGAGAAGCAAACGCTTGTCACCTCACTGGTTTTGTGGGTGTGGGGTGTCTGATCTCTTGGCACAGGTGGGTGGATTGGTGGTGGCCCTGCACAGGGGTTAAGTGTTTGGGGATTTGAGCGATGTGGCCCACTGATTCGTCAGGCTCCCCGCCCAGTGATACAGCATGGAGGGTGTAGGGATTAGAGGAAACAAGGTACTGCAGCAGTGAAAAATTAGGGCCCCAAAATTGAGGCCACTTGGTGAGGCCAGCGATACCGAGGCCATTGTGTAATGTCCAAGGTAGACCGGTGCACAATTTGAGTCTGCCCTTTTGTTTTTGAAAGATAAGTAGCTCCTCTAAAGCACTTGCACAAATCCATTGGCAGGGCAAGGCATCCATTGTCTGCTGATTAGAACAATTGAAATACCATAATCGATTCAAGACTGTCACTAAACTAATCAATAGTCTCATTCGTTCCCCATTATTTTGCATCTATATCCTCTTTGATCACGCGTTGGAAGTTAAGTGGTTTCTTTTGAACTATATGTATTGAAACAGCATTCATTTTATTTATAAAAATAATAAAATAAAAAATAAAACACTTCTTAATATCAGCAGTGAACCGTTTCAATACTGTGTTGTCTAGAGCTGCCAAGATTTATGCTCTGAGATGTTTTTTCCATTTGCTCAAAGTTACTTAAGTTCATTATTTAACCCCCTCCACACACACACACACACACACACACACACACACACAACACACAATTGTTCCCACATTATTTTGCATCTATATCCTAAAACACCTCTTTGATCACGCTCTTTTTGAACTATATGTATTGAAACAGTAGAAGAGCAAGGAAAAGGGCTCACATTTATTCAGAGTATTCGGAGTAATACAAGAAAAGAAGAAAAACAATTAAGGAAACATCTCCCTCTCCTCTCCTTCTATGGTACTCCATCCCATAACCTTATTTTAACATGGGGTCTGGCTGGAGACATTTTGGCTTTATGGCTTTATAGAAAGGGGCCTGAGGTGTTGGCTGAATGTTTCATGTGAAAGCAGAGAGGAACTTGAACCCATTTGGTCTGTGGGAGCCAAACTCCTGACAGACGGCTCAGAAATGAGGCCCTGGAGGAACATGTCGGGACCTTTACGCCCCATAACCCAGACGGGCTGCAGACACTCAAAGCAGCAGCCATTTGCTTGCCCAATCACTCTCGAATGTCCGCACAAATATGTCCGCTTGGTTTTATCAAACACCGTAGGAAAGAGCTAGGTTTTTTTTTTGGTGGGGGGGGGGAACTCTCCTCTTAGGAACAAAAAACGCCCCAAAACCCAAAAACGCTTGGCTTGTAATAAACTGATGGTATCAATTGAATTTCCTCGCCCCAACCATTGGTTTTCCCCCCTCACATACGCTATTCTCCATTACCCACAATAAAAGAGCGGAGAGAAGTGCCCCAGGACATTGCACCCTATCGTCATAAGTCACACAAGGGGGAACGAGACATCTTGTTCTCCGATGGATTGTAATTGTTTGCTATCCTCGGCCCTGCTCTCCTGCGCTTGGTGAAGTTTGATTTTAAGCACTTGTGATGGGCAGCAAGCTAATCTGAGTTCTTTTCGGGGAGAGCTTCACCCAGAACAAAACGGAGCGTTGTCACGTATCATCAGATCTCAGCGCTAAAGCCCACTTTGATGTCATCGCAATTTAAGTCATGACTTCATAATCCAGCTTCGCATTTGACCCCCTCCTCCTCAAGTTACGCACCGCATGCCGTTTTTCGACAAATGGATCACGTTCTTTTGGTGTAATAAAGTTGTTTGTATCGGGAGGTTAGCACACAAGCTAAATGTGGGGTCAACGCTTTTTAATGGCTAAGGCAACGCTACATTCACCTCTACTGCCTGTGAGACTCTCTTGCTCTCTCACAGTCATCCAGAAACCACCTGGAACGTTTCATTATGTCTGCATGTTATCATGTCCTTTAAAAAAAAATATACAGCTCTGAAATTACTTGGGGAGCAGCTGCTTATTATTACACCAGGGTATGCCTGTGTGATCTTATCTTATTTTAGAATGCCTTGCAGATGAAGTGAAGAAGATGAAGAAGCAGAAGAAGAAAAATGAAAGGAGGAAGAAAGAAGGGAGAGAGGAGAGACAGGTTCACACACTGTCATCAGCTCTTTCTCGGGGTAGACGGCCCTTTTGAAACCCTTCTCGATTTTGCCTCAGGTTTTGACTCGCACCAAACCCAGTTGGTCTCTGGTGAACATCATCGGCGCAGCTCAACAGCAAACACATGAGTCTCACACATCCCAGGGGTGGGGGGGGGGGTGGAGAGGAGGATTGGCCAAGACCTGTCCCCTCTGAGAAAATCGGAAGAGCCGCAGTGAAAGGGAGCGACCGTCCGCCATTGACACTAACCAGATGGTGGGTGAAGGAGAGAACAGCGGAGAGATAAGAGTGCCGGAGGACGTTGAGCGTGGAGGGAAGAATTATGGCGAAGCTGGTACCGTTCAGACGTTCCCTTAGCTTTGTCAAGTCCGAGTCCCCGCTAACTCTCCCCGCTAACTCTCCCCGCTCACCCTTCTTCTCCTCCCTTTTTCTTTCCTTCTCCGGTCCACCCCAGATGACTCTCTCGGACATATTAAGTGGGCGCTCGAACAACGCTGCGCCATCTCACCCCCCACACACACACACACTTGCACACACCCCGTGTTTGCACCCTGAGCTCTTAGCAGCAGCTAACAGAGAGCCTTGAGAAGCCATAACTTTTACAACAGTCATCGGGGTCCTTATCAGCTCACCAGCCTTGCCTGTCCTGGCCCATAAGTCTTTATGTGGATGTAGGAGCTGCCCAAACTGTGCTACGTGGACCCATAACGTAATTATAAACATCCAATTTCAATGTGCACATTCCATTTACCATGCCAGGAACAATTGCGTCATTAAATCCTGGGGATTTGACATTCACGGATGGGTGTATGACATCCAGTCCAAACTCTGGTTTCAATCTTTACTGGAGTATACTGTAATCTGGACTGTTTCTTTTCTCTCTCTCTTCTCTCTCTCTCTCTCCCTCTCGCTTTTTCGGTTCATTCTCGAAAAACAAGAGTTGATGGGCGAGGGGGCTGAGATGATAAGGGCTGTCCCTGAATGACCCCCTGGCTCTGGTAGTGTGTACAACATGCTTTAGACTACACTACAAAGATGGCTTTGCCACTGCCAATATCCTGCAAGTGTGGTTCAAATATCGCAGCTCGTCCAGTACCAGTATATGTGCCACTTGGGGCTCCCTTGTCAGGCGTAATTTTTTCATCTTATTTTTTATTTACCCTTTTATTGCGTCTTGCGGGCGCTAAAAAGAAAAAACAGTGACTGTACACCCATTGTTGCCGTATTTGCCACTTTTTTTGAATTAAATAAAACAAAAGGATGCAGGAGTCTGGGAGTGCTCCATATTGCACTTTTCACAGCCTCATCATTTTTTTTTTAAAAGGCGTCGTGGGAATTCTGTGTGGTCCAAGAGTCGCACGAAAAGGGCCCCATTGTCCAAAGCACCACTGGAGCATCGTGCCGGAATCTCTACATAACGTTGTGCCATGGCCTCTGCCAACCCGTCCCCTCTGCCCACCCTGCTGAGGGCATTTCCTTTCACAGCAGCCCCATTTGGGACCTGCAAACAGCCCAGTTGCTTATATGGCCTTTGTGCATTGTGCTTTTCCGGACCTCGCAAAAAAAAAAAAAAGCACGAGAAGCACGAAAGATCTGCCAGACAATTTGAGGGACACACCTAGCCATAATCTTTCAGCGGTTACATAAAACTCAGCTCTGAAAATGTTTTGTATGGATGGAAAGGTTTTTTTTTTTTTCTTCTTTGGGTTTGTACTGCATGCGTTCGAGCGTTGCCGGAGTGTGTTGTGTGGTGTGTTTGCTCATCTGTTACGGTGCTGGCAGGGTTCTGGCAGCTTTTGGCATCCTCAATGTGGGCAGAAGCACACAGGCCAGTCTCTCTCTCACTTTCTCTCTCTTTCTCGGTGCAATCCAGGAACATTGTCATGGCTGTCGTCTCAGTTCATTTTATTCCCACATGATTGACGGGAACACCAGCGGATACCCCCCTCCCCCCACCCACCCAGCCTCTTCTCCTGCCCATCCCATCCCATCCCATGCCCACTTCTCCTCTCCTACCCTCCCCTGCTCGGGGCTGATGTAGCTGTCGTGTCCGTGGAGGAACCCCAGGGGGGAAAAAAACCTACCCAGAAAGCTTGGCGTGTGCCGTGGCAGAACCAGATGACATGGTTGGGTGTGAGTAAGCAGACCGTGTGATGTGCCTCTGGCCAAAGCCATGCCGAAAGAGAAGCAGGCAGGCAGGCATAGATCAGCAGCACTCATTTAGCCAGGACCTTGGGGTTGAACGGATGGAAAAGTGTTACCCATTTTTTCCCCCAGCATCTCTGCACAGTGCTGTTTGGTGGTGACAGCCCTTGCCCTTGGCCCACGCATCTCTTCGGTTTTCATGTCTTGGCACTCCTTTTTTTTTCTGTAGCAGGACCTGGCGATGGGCTTGATAACCCCCACTCCCCCAATTGAGTAGATAGGTCTCTGTGGGATTCTGGGAAATTTGGGTCCCCCTTTCTTTTTGGGAATGAATCACCACTGTATTTGGAGGAGAAAAAGAGAGAGAGAGAGAGAGAGAGAGAGAGAGAGAGAGGGAGCAAGGAGAACAGAGAGGGAGAGCGGGTAAAGTAATCACATATATAAATCAAGCGAGCACTCAAGGCACTGGCGTGCTCGGACGCAGGCAGCCCACATGTGAACGAGCACCGGCTTCTTACTGAACGTCCACGATATAATTTGCTCATTGTTTTTTTGTGTGCCGTCCAGACCACAGCAGAGAGGCACGCTCTGCCCACAAGACTTTCGGGATTAGATCACCCTGCCGCTTTGACGATTCAACTCAACGTGCACTTGACATAAAAACCACACGAAAACCCCGACGCGGGCGGACAGAAAAAAAAGAACGTAGTATATAAGCGACCATTTATCTCGGCCCGTCTGGTACGAGCTATACCAGTCTGGACTTGGCCTTGAGTCGAGTGATACCTCATTTGCCCTTCACATTAATTGCAGAGGAGAACGGGAGAGAGGGAATACAGGGGTAGAAAAGGAGGAGATAATACTCCTTGGGAATGATAGCTTGGTCGGCCCCACTGTCAGATTCCCACATGGGTGAGCCACGGAGATTGGCTGACCTCGTTACCTCCTATTACTTCTGGCTGAGGCAGGCACCTTGGCCACGTATGAAAGGTGGCACCAGGGTTAATCCCTCACGGAGAAGAGGGCCAGTTCTCTCCCAAGCATCTGCCAACTGCCTGGTGACGTCACACCGAAACGCTGATGAGGAGCGATCGGGCAGTCACCGCTGCTTCCCTAAACAGCAGGCCAGGCATCTTCCATCCTTTCTGATGGGAAACTGCTGTGTGTGTGTGTGTGTGTGTGTGTGTGTGTATTATCCTCTCTCTTTTTTTTTTCTTTTTAAATTTGCCCCAGAAGTCATGGGTGGTGGTATGATAGTGAAGCACAGTGTCACGTTTAGGATAGTTTCAAGTACAATGGGTGAATGTGATTATTGAGACGAGCTATTTCCCTCAGCAGCAAATGGCTACAATTAATATGGCTCCCATTATTGTTTACTTCACAGAATTGCAGCTCCTGTTCAGTGCTATAAACAGCAGAAGGTTAGAAAACAAGCCAGTTGTGGAGATAAGCAGCAGATGCCCCCATCTCTCTTTTGCAGTTCGTTTTTTCTCTTTTTTGTTTTTGTCTCCAGCTAAATATGTCCAGGTGATGACAGGCGTGCA
Organism: Alosa alosa; assembly: GCF_017589495.1. Lineage (NCBI taxonomy): Eukaryota > Metazoa > Chordata > Actinopteri > Clupeiformes > Clupeidae > Alosa > Alosa alosa. Next base: position 14,365,050 of record NC_063201.1, read on the forward strand.
GATGCTTGTACTTAGCAGGCACGAGAGAGTTGCCTTCCCATTGTTGATGGTGATTTAGAGGCCCATGGCAGAGTCCACACAATCAGCAGCAGACAGACAAGGAAAGGTCTGGCTGCGCCAGGAACTGAGATGAGCAGACAGAAGAGCACACACACACACACACATGGCAGAGGGCATCCCGTGTTTGTGTGGACCCTCTGCATTTGTGTGTGTGTGTGTGTGTGTGTGTGTGTGTGTGTGTGTGTGTGTGTGTGTGTTTGACGGGTGGGTTGTGCTTGTTGAATTTCTATATATTTGTTATCTTTCTGTCATTTGGTGTCACTCTCTCCCCTTTCTACTGTCTTGCTGTGTCATTCCCTTTGCTGTCACTCTTGTCTTTTTCTCATGTTCCTATCGGTCTGTTCACTTTTTCCTCCCCTTCCCTTTCTCTATGTTCTCTCTCTCCCTTTCTCTATCTCTCTCTCTCTGGCACATTTCCTGTGTCTCTCGCTCTGTTTGTCTCTTTGACTCTGGCCCTTAGTCTTTCACTCTCATCTCTTTTTCACTTTCTTCATCTTGCTTTCACCCACACTGCCAAAATCAGGCAACATGTTTATCAAATACACAAAATCAAGATGTGTTTAAGTGGAAATGGAGGGTGTCCTTAGATAGAGGTAGAGGATGTCTGTTGGCAAGTAGTGTGTGTGTGTGTGTGTGTGTGTGTGAGAGAGAGAGATACAGAGACAATGAGTCAGCCTCCCGTGTTTAGGATTGTGAAACTGTGAAATACCCCGTGCCTTTATTCTCACCATCCCGACAGAGACACGAGGCACTCACTGAGTGTGCTCAGTCGCTCCCTCCAGCAAACCCCACATCCTGACCTTTTTTTAGATGGGCCGACTGCAGCCAAGTCTCCATTTATGTATGTATGTATGTATGTATGTATGTATGTATGTATGTATGTATGTATTTATTTATTTATGTATTTATTTAAAAAAGAAGCTAGCTACTTATCAGTCTCGTCAGCACCCCCTGTCCTCTCTGCCTTCAGAAGTGTCTGCGTGATGTGATGTCTGTGCTTACAGACTCATGGGCTTTGATGGCTACGTGATTGAACCAGGCTTGTTGGAGTTTCATCACAATTTTTCATCGCTTCATGATTTTTTTTGTTGCCGTCTCACTTCCTCTCCATGTGGTATCAGCCCCTTGACACATTGCGTGTGTTTCAAGGGTTGGGGCATGGCCCTTGGGCTATATACCTTTGTGGAGGCTTTGTGGTCTGAGCTTTAGATTTTTCTCATAGCATTAATGCTGTGCATTCTCCGACATGGGCACGCAGGCACAGCACATGTGTGCTTCTTCTCTGACGACAGCAGGTGTGAATGTGTGTGTGTGTGCATGCTGGACTGCATGATGTGTGTGTATGTGTGTGTGTGTGTGTGTGTGTGTGTGTGTGTGTGTGCGTGTGTGTGTGTGTGTATGAATTTGTTTAGACTGCTAGGGGTTTACTCAGAGAGACTGGGGCGTGTTGGGCTGTTGAGACAGAGAGCAGAGGCCACCCGTCTGGGTCCCCTCCCCCATCCACCCCATCAGCACTTGTGCAGGAATGTGGCTGGGCTGGCGTGATGGTGAGCTGGCAATGGTCTAATTAAGGGCCAGGAGCTGGTGAGAACCGTTTCTCTCCTTCCCCCCCGTTTGGCCTGAGAGGGTCAAAGATAAAAGCAGACGTGTCTCGGAAAATAACCCAAACACACGCTCACCCACACCCACACGTCGGCACTGTGATGCTCCTCCTCACACACACCACCAACCGAGAGATACACAGATGTGTCCTCACCTGGGAATCTCCCGCGCATCCCTGACTCTCAGGATCAGTTTGTGGACGAAGGCGGTCGGAAAGCCAGAAGCCCTATTTGGTAATTAGGCCAGTCAGGGGCCTTTTAAGTGTGCGTCGTAAATCAGACTGGCTGTGGGAGGCTCCTTCTAATCAGGCAACTCAGTGTGTCGCCCCTGTTTGGCGTGGCTCGTGTAATTTGGGTCCTCGCCTGACATGCTATTTGCAGGGCTGGGAGACACGGCTCTGCTGACATGTCCGTGTGCGACGTGATACGGCGTGGTGTGGTGCGGCGTGGTGTGGTGTGGTGCAGCTTGGTGGGGATGGAGCCATTTAGAAGCACCCATGTGGCTGGGGTGGGGCGTGGGAGGAGAGAAGAGACCCTTTACATCAGGTTCACCAGTGGAGGGTCACCAGAGCAGACAGGGCCTTCCCAAAAGATCCGTCTGAACTTAACACCACGCGACCTGTTCCCACACCCTCCACTGTTCTATATTTCATTTTAAAATGAAGCAAGGGATTCCCTTGCAGATGCATCTCTGGGGTGACTTGGGCAGGTCTTGCACGATATTACCCCCCAACCCTAATCTTCCCAAAATACTCCCACACAAAAGACCCATTCACTGTGGGTTCATTTTTTAGGAAATTCATTTTAGAGACACTTCCAGCAAACTCCCTGTCTTGCTAGACTCTTTAATTCCATTTTCTCTCTCTTCTTCTTTTTCTTTCTCTTTCTCTCTCTCTCTTTCTCCCTCTGTTTTCCCTCTCTCTCTCTCTCTTTCTTTCTGCCTCTGCCTTGTAGCCATCTACCACACATCTGTGACAGGGGAAATTATGATGAGAAAATCTCCTTTGTTGTGTGTTGTGATCTGTTTAGCTTCCAGTGCCACGAGGGGTCACCGCGAGGTAATACTTCACGGACTCCTCCGCTGTCACCTCCCTCTGGTCCCCTCTTTCTCCTCCTCCTTCTCCTTCGTGCACTCACTCCGCAGCCAAACAAGCTTGTTAGGGAAAACAAGTGTGCTGAAATATCACACTGCCCCCAGAGAGAGATGTGTCTTACGGCATCAAATATCCCCCCCCACACACACACACCCTGAAACAGACACACACACACACACACACAGTTCTTCTCCAGACGATAATCTGTTCAAGATTTCCCGCTGTTTTCCCTCTACACATAACCCCCCCAGCCAAGCGCTGGTATCGTCTCCGTATGAGCGCTGTGGTGCCTGGTGTTTTTTAACCGGCCCTGGCTTTCCCTCTGCTCCTCTGCCCACAGGGTGCCGGATAGAGAACTGCGAGTCATGCTTCAGCAAAGACTTCTGCACAAAGTGCAAGCCAGGCTTTTACCTGCACAAAGGCCGCTGCTTTGATAAGTGTCCCGAAGGCTTCGCCCCGTTACAGGACACCATGGAGTGTGGAGGTAAGGCCACCGTCCATCTCCTCCAGGCTGGACCGCTGACCAGAATGTACACAAATGCACTATTTCTGTATGGCTAATAAAACTGAATTGAATGGCAAGTTTTGGTGGAAACAGCTTAAGATAAATGAGAAACTACTGGGCACATTACTGTAGGTGATTAACTGCTGGTGTCTCTTCACACATGTGAACTATAGCTAAGACTCGCTAGTGCTGCCACAGTCCAAAATTTGATGGGATGTTGACTGCAGATGACATCTTGTCACATGGTTCATATGGCTCTGTGTACATGGTTCCCGGGGTGAACCCTTCCTCATGTGTTACTCATGAAGACATCTGAAAGTCTGCATACAGCCCATCTTAAACAAAAGGCTTTTTAGGACTCCATTGTGAAGCACATGGTAGCCACCATGCCAGATTGGCTCATGTCTTCTCCTTCTCTCTCTCTCTCTCTCTCTCTCTGTCTTTCTCCATTTCTCTCTGTCTCTGTTTCTCTCTCTCTCCCTTCTTTTTTCCATCTCTCTCTCTCTTTCCATCTCTTTCTCTCTCCCTCTCCCTCTCTCTCTCTCTCTCAGAGGGCTGTGAGGTGGGTCAGTGGAGTGAGTGGGGCTCCTGCACCCGGCGAAACAAAACCTGCGGCTTCAAGTGGGGCCTGGAGACGCGCACGCGGCACATCGTCAAGAAGCCGCCCAAGGACACGATACCCTGCCCCACCATCGCTGAGTCCCGCCGCTGCAAAATGTCCATGAGGCACTGCAGGAGAGGTGAGTGTATAAGTGTGTGTGTGTGTCTGTGTGTGACTCTGTGTGGGTGTGTCTGTGTCTGTCTTTCTGGGTGTTTGGCATTTTTTCCACAATATTGTCACAATACACTCACACTCACAATACAACTGTCTCAGCTTTCCTCTCTGAGGTTACATTTGTGTCTGGTTATTGACCAGATGCTCTTGATGCATCCAGAGCGAGTTCTGGAGGCCTAAAGGATTTACTCTTTGGAAGGAAGTTGTATTTTTCTCTCGTAAAGACATCATTGAATCCCTGACCCCAAGTGATGCCAGTGACTTGCGCTACCAGTCGAGCTTAGGGAGGCATCGTAGAAGGGATTTCCGAACAAGCTTTTGGCAAACGGCAGCGATACCCCATCTAACCCCCTCCTCCTCCTGCTCTGAACTTCATTGTTGTGTGTATCTGCCACTGGAGGTGATGAAAGGTGAAAGAAAAACACTGGCGCGTGTGGCCCTCCTCTCCTCCTCCTCTCCTCCTCCTCCTCTCCTCCTCTCCTCCTCCTCTCCTCCTCCTCTCCTCCTCTCCTCCTCTCCTCCTCCTCTGTTGGTTTTGTGGGAGTCTTGTGTGTCTGGGTCCACAGTGGCATGACAGTTCTGAGCATGAAATATGCCTATTTTCCAGGGCTTCTTGAGTCGACCTCAGCCTGTGCAGTCACTCCACCACTCCGTTCGCTCACTCGCTCCTTTTTTTCCCCTCCTCCGCCTCCTGGGGTATGTTTTTTCGGCCTCTCTCTCTCTCTCACTCTCCTCGTCTCTGCCCTGTGGAATTCCTCAAAGTATGAAGTGCAGGTTTCCTCAATGGTGCACTCTGTTTCCTCTGCAGTATTTGAGAGTTATTTGCGGTGCGCACTGCATGTATTTTGACCATTAAATGAGAAGTCAAATGTGGGGGAAAATATTTTCACTGTAAATAGGGCCAAGGAAACATTTTTCATTAAAAAAACTGTTTAGCTTTTCACAGATGGGCCAAACACTCTAATGGAAATAATTACTTCATTCAGAGGAGGATTATCAAGGAGGATACAGTGTGCAATGATAATTTATGTGACTGACTCCCTCTCTCTTATTTCTCTCATCTCTCTCTGTCTCTCTCTCTCTCTCTCTCTCTCCACAGTAGTGTTATTCTTTTTCCCCTCCTCACCTGAATACATTTTTATTCCGACTGTCCAAGCTAATTTGGCTCAAGGTTAGCAAGAAATAGCACAGACAGGAAATCTGTAATCCAAGCATATATTTTTACTCTCCGCTGTTCAGCAATTTTGAATGTATTTTAGGTGAAGTTAACAGGGACTTGTTAGCTCAACGTGATGCATTAGAAGTCTCTGGTCTGCTAGTGTTAGCTTTTCTTTGCTGTGCTCAACATAGAACTCCATCAGAAGATTCCGAGTATTACGGAAAAATGTGTTGAGAATATTCGGAAGTTGTGTAGACAGGCTGGCCGTGTCCTGGTAGTGTGGTGCTGAGTAGGGAAATAAAGTTGAGATAAGCCATGGTCGTCGTCCCCCCATCTCTCAATATTATTTGAGGTCGGGGAGAAGCTCCCTGGATGGATGGAAACTGTGATTATTTGGCACATCCTGCCTCCTCATACCCTCCCCTGGTTTTCTGGGGAAGAGATTTTCCCCCTGTGCTAAATTAGCGCTGCTTGCTTGACCTTTTCCAGAAGTAGTTTATAGTCCTCTTTAATTAAAAGCGAGCTTTGAGATGGCTGCTTACTGGCTTCAATTATCTCGTATGAGGTCGCTGATTGGGGGTCTATTGTAAAAGTGGTAATTGAACGCGTAGAATAGCCATTCCTGTCATTGGTCCGTAGAACTCTCTAGAAACTGCATGTCAAGTCTGTTTAAAGAGGTTCCTCACAGGTCAGAGGCTATGGTCATAGGCATTGTTGAACCTGTGCCTGGAAACCCCATGTGCCATGGTAATTGTGATTTTTTTTCTGTCTTTCTTAATTTTTTCTCATTTAACTGTACTTGATTTTTTATATGCTTCGAAAGACTCTTTCGAGCCAGTAAATAAAATTAAGTCATTTGGCATTATTTAGAGATTGCCACTTTTCAACCAAGTATGACACTGGAGGATGTGAGTACCACTTTGCTGATGTGGAAGCATCCATGCGGTTTGCTCGGAGGGCAGAATTAGGCAAATTTTATGATAAAAATAGAATTGTGTAGCTCATGTGTTGAGTAAAATGTTAGTTGGCTTATCTGGCTTTACTGGTCAACAGCTGAGTCTTTTGGCTGAAGCTCCATCAGGTCCATTTAAAGCAAAAGCCTCATGTAAAAATTCCTCAGAGGTTGACCTCTTAAATTATATCGAATTCCAGGGACTTTAACTGAAGTCTGCGAAGGGTACTTAATTCAGCAGCTCAATATAAGAAACTACGTCTAGCGACACAAATAGGATTAGTTGTAGACTATAAACAGTGTGTATGCTTTTCCCTCGTCTTAAGCGTAATTTCACAAATGCACCAGGCAGCGGGCAGACTGGTACGAGAAGTGAGTAGACGTTTAAAGGATAAGGATGGAGGCTGAAGAGAAGGGTTTTTCTGACTTTTTAACCGTAATTCCCTGCTCATACTAGACACCAGTATTTAGCATAAGTATAGGATTACGTAACGGCAGACCCTTGCAGATTGGTATGGATTAAACGGAGACAGGAAATAAGGAGAAAAATCATCTGGGGGGGGGTTGTAGATTGAAGGGGGGGGCTGAGGTTAACATATGATGGTGTGCTATTTAGAGCATTGTTTATTTAATCACTCCACGGCTTCCATTTCTCTGTGTTGAAATAATAACGACGACGTCACTCGCAGATTGGTCCTCTGTCGATCAGCTTAATGACGCAGAATGGGGGACAGCGTGCAAATGACCTTTTAGCTCATCCCTCCTGCACAAAGCCTTCAAGACATCTGGACAGCGCCCCTGAGGACAAGTCTGTATGACAATCTGCAAGTACTTATCTTACCAAGAGACACGCAGCAAGGGGAGGAGGAGGATGGAGACGATGACGCTGAGATCTCCCCATACCTATTATCCAATCTCTGGGAACTGAACAATTTAGGGTCATTTGGTGATGATGGGTCGTAGATCACCCAACAGCCAGTCCAGTTGCATTGTGGCTGTTAAGAGCATGTAAGGGGGGACCCCTCCTGTCCTTGTGTTAAGTGTCTTCCCTGGGTGGGCCGCTGACGTTTGCTGTAAACAGCGTGTGCTCAGGGGAGTTCCCCACCACCAACCCCGTCAGCTTATGCGCCCACAGTGGACCTCCACAAATCACCGCTACGTTCCCCAGTCGTCCTCAACAAACACCCAATCTCTGGTCGTAGGGTGTGTGGAGAAATGTGCACACACACATAGACTCTCTCTCTTTCCCACTTTTTTCACACACACACATGCACCCTCTCTCTCACACACACACATAAAACACAGCCCAAACTTGGGCGTGATAAATCATGTCTTGAAGACACGCGCACACACACATCGGTGGTTCCACGTGGAGGGCATAACTCTGGAGACTCTCCCCGAACCCAAGTGCTGTCAGCGGAGTCACTGGTTCACAAACAGACATGTGACAGGCCCTTCCACCACAGCCTCCTCAGGCCTCCACCTCCACAGTCTCCACCAGCCTCCACTGCCTCCTCCTCTTCCTCAGCCTCCACCTCCTCAGCCTCCCACCTCTACAGTCTCCACCAGCCTCCACTGCCTCCTCCTCAGCCTCCACCTCCACAGCCTCCACCTCCACAGTCTCCACCAGCCTCCACTGCCTCCTCCTCAGCCTCCACCTCCACAGTCTCAACCTCCACAGTCTCCACCAGGCTCCACCGCCTCCACTTCCTCCTCCTCCTCCACCTCCTCCTCCTCCTCAGCCTTCACCTCCTCCTCCTCAAGTCTCCACCAGCCTCCACTGCCTCCTCTCAGCCTCCACCTCTACAGTCTCCACCAGCCTCCACTGCCTCCTCCTCTTCCTCAGCCTCCACCTCTACAGTCTCCACCAGCCCACTGCCTCCTCTCAGCCTCCACCTCTACAGTCTCCACCAGCCTCCACTGCCTCCTCTCAGCCTCCACCTCTACAGTCTCCACCAGCCTCCACTGCCTCCTCCTCAGCCTCCACCTCTACAGTCTCCACCAGCCTCCACTGCCTCCTCCTCTTCCTCAGCCTCCACCTCCACAGTCTCCACCAGCCTCCACTGCCTCCTCTCAGCCTCCACCTCCACAGTCTCAACCTCCACAGTCTCCACCAGCCCACTGCCTCCTCTCAGCCTCCACCTCCACAGTCTCCACCAGCCTCCACTGCCTCCTCCTCTTCCTCAGCCTCCACCTCTACAGTCTCCACCAGCCTCCACTGCCTCCTCTCAGCCTCCACCTCCACAGTCTCAACCTCCACAGTCTCAACCTCCACAGTCTCCACCAGCCTCCACTGCCTCCTCCTCTTCCTCAGCCTCCACCTCCACAGTCTCCACCAGCCCACTGCCTCCTCTCAGCCTCCACCTCTACAGTCTCCACCAGCCTCCACTGCCTCCTCCTCTTCCTCAGCCTCCACCTCTACAGTCTCCACCAGCCTCCACTGCCTCCTCTCAGCCTCCACCTCCACAGTCTCAACCTCCACAGTCTCCACCAGCCTCCACTGCCTCCTCCTCTTCCTCAGCCTCCACCTCTACAGTCTCCACCAGCCCACTGCCTCCTCTCAGCCTCCACCTCCACAGTCTCCACCAGCCTCCACTGCCTCCTCTCAGCCTCCACCTCCACAGTCTCCACCAGCCTCCACTGCCTCCTCCTCTTCCTCAGCCTCCACCTCCTCAGCCTCCACCTCTACAGTCTCCACCAGCCCACTGCCTCCTCTCAGCCTCCACCTCTACAGTCTCCACCAGCCTCCACTGCCTCCTCTCAGCCTCCACCTCCACAGCCTCCACCTCCACAGCCTCCACCTCCACAGTCTCAACCTCCACAGTCTCCACCAGCCCACTGCCTCCTCTCAGCCTCCACCTCCACAGTCTCAACCTCCACAGTCTCCACCAGCCTCCACTGCCTCCTCTCAGCCTCCACCTCTACAGTCTCCACCAGCCTCCACTGCCTCCTCCTCTTCCTCAGCCTCCACCTCTACAGTCTCCACCAGCCTCCACTGCCTCCTCTCAGCCTCCACCTCCACAGTCTCAACCTCCACAGTCTCCACCAGCCTCCACTGCCTCCTCCTCTTCCTCAGCCTCCACCTCTACAGTCTCCACCAGCCTCCACTGCCTCCTCCTCTTCCTCAGCCTCCACCTCCACAGTCTCCACCAGCCTCCACTGCCTCCTCTCAGCCTCCACCTCTACAGTCTCCACCAGCCTCCACTGCCTCCTCTCAGCCTCCACCTCCTCAGCCTCCACCTCCACAGCCTCCACCTCCACAGTCTCCACCAGCCTCCACTGCCTCCTCCTCTTCCTCAGCCTCCACCTCCACAGTCTCCACCAGCCTCCACTGCCTCCTCCTCAGCCTCCACCTCCACAGCCTCCACCTCCACAGCCTCCACCTCCACAGTCTCCACCAGCCTCCACTGCCTCCTCTCAGCCTCCACCTCCTCAGCCTCCACCTCCTCAGCCTCCACCTCCACAGCCTCCACCTCCACAGCCTCCACCTCCACAGCCTCCACCTCCACAGCCTCCACCTCCACAGCCTCCACCTCCACAGTCTCCACCAGCCTCCACTGCCTCCTCCTCTTCCTCAGCCTCCACCTCCTCAGCCTCCACCTCTACAGTCTCCACCAGCCCACTGCCTCCTCTCAGCCTCCACCTCTACAGTCTCCACCAGCCTCCACTGCCTCCTCTCAGCCTCCACCTCTACAGTCTCCACCAGCCTCCACTGCCTCCTCTCAGCCTCCACCTCTACAGTCTCCACCAGCCTCCACTGCCTCCTCTCAGCCTCCACCTCCACAGTCTCCACCAGCCTCCACTGCCTCCTCCTCTTCCTCAGCCTCCACCTCTACAGTCTCCACCAGCCTCCACTGCCTCCTCCTCTTCCTCAGCCTCCACCTCTACAGTCTCCACCAGCCTCCACTGCCTCCTCTCAGCCTCCACCTCCACAGTCTCAACCTCCACAGTCTCCACCAGCCTCCACTGCCTCCTCTCAGCCTCCACCTCCACAGTCTCCACCAGCCTCCACTGCCTCCTCTCAGCCTCCACCTCCACAGTCTCAACCTCCACAGTCTCCACCAGCCTCCACTGCCTCCTCCTCAGCCTCCACCTCCACAGTCTCCACCAGCCTCCA
>NC_063201.1:14380312-14387812 GCF_017589495.1 Alosa alosa
AGTCTACTTTAGACTAGGTGAGACCTTGAAATCACTCCCCCCAAATTACACGGTAATCAAATAAGCTTAAAAAAAACACACACACAGACACACACGGAGCATACTCTCATACACATTCACCCACAAGAAAAATGGTGGAAATGTTTGCCATATGTGAAGTAAGCTCCATATTTGTTCTAGAGGAATTTGTGTGTGTGTGTGTGTGTGTGTGTGTTTGTGTTTGGGAGTGATCAAACACAGCCGTGGCCAGGAGAGCAGGTCTTTGGTGGCTCGTTGGCCCCTGTTGAAGCTGTGACGGATAAAAGCCGTCAGGTTCACTCAGGTATTAGGATGAGTGGCTTGGTATGGAATCACAGTGGGATTGCCCGGAGGTCTCTCGCTTTGCCGTCAAAAAATGACAGTCTCGCGGGACCTTCTGAAGAAGCCCTTTCATATTCTTTCTCCTTCCTCCTTCTTTTCTTCCGGTTTCCCACCTGACTCCTGATGGATCGATTTTCTAGCATGTCTCAAACAAGGACAGTAACGTTTCATTTCCAACGTCTGTTGGGGCCAAGTGAAAGACACAGAAAGAAGCCTGAAAGTTGAGAGAGGACGTGAGGTAGAGTAAAAAGAAGGAAAGTGTGTGTGTGTGTGTGTGTGTGTGTGTGTGTGTGTGTGTGTGTGTGTGTGTGTGTGTGTGTGTGTGTGTGTGTGTGTGTGTGTGTGTGTGTGTGTGTGTGTGTGTGTGTGTGTGTGTGTGTGTGTGTGTGTGTGTGTGTGTGTTTATGAGTGAGTGAAAGAGGGAGAGAGAGAAGGGGAAAGAAAGCAGGCTGAGCCATGGCTCCTGTGACTTCAGCCGTTTCACAGAGATTTGTGTCCGGTTTAAGGACTAAGCCGTTCTGATTTGCCATCCTCCTCCCCCAAAACCCCTTGCCCCTGGCCCCAGCCTAGCCCCCACACCACCCCCCCCTCCCCTCCTCTCCTCCACCTCAGGAAAAGAGCAGCTAGGGGGTTCGCAGATCCGAGGGGAGATTTCCTCCTCTGGTTTCTCCCGTTGGGGTAGAGGGATGAAGGGGGGCTTGGGTAGAAATGAGAACGAAAGACGGCATCATGCACCACAATTTCCTCTTACATCCCCTTCACCCCCCCCCCCCACCCCCCTTGAGGTACCCAGGGGGGCCTGTGGGGCAAGAAGGCCAGGGAGCGCTGGGGTGAGTGGAGAAGAAACGTGTAGAGGTATTGAAACACTACAGAGATGTAAACACTACAGAGGGGGGCGGGACTGGCCTCTTCTCCTCCCAGAATACAGAAGCTTTAACCCTTAAAGGAGTACCGTGTATGACGGGTGTGACGGGAATGTTGAGAAATGAACGTTCTAAAGAATATCTGGGTTCATTTCATTCAACATAGAATTTTAGAACCTTCCATTGTTGCGGAACTTAGAATGTTCAAAAACCTACACCTTTAAGGGTTAACTTGGCAGTATATGGCAAAAACAACCGCTGGATGCTCCCGCGGTTTGGGACAGGAGTGTATGTGTGTGCGCTGTGTGTTTATCTGTATGTGTGTGTGTGTGTGTGTGTGTTTATCTGTATGCGTGTGTGTTTGCGGTCCTGCGGTTTGGGACAGGAATACAGTATATCTCCCACTGTGCAGTGCACAGTGTGTGTGTATGTGAGAGTGTGTGTGTGTGTGTGTGTGTGTGTGTCTATCACTGTGTGAGTGATAGACACAGATGACTTTTCGGTGATATCACACCAAGTTTATCATGGTAACCCTCCATCTTTGTGACAGTGTCTCACTCCTTGTCTGCACAAAGAGAGAGGAGAGGAGAGGAGAGGAGAGGAGAGAATAGAAGAGAAGTGGATTCACACGCTCTAAGCTGTAAGACGGCGTCAGCCCCTGCTGGTCCACAGCCAGGGCACAGTGCACCCTAATGACTCACACTGATCCAGCAGAGGCCTCCAGTGCTGCTCCCTCTTATAACCGCTGCCCTCAATGCTAATCCCCAGCCCCATATACACCGCCACCCTGCACTCTTAACACCACTGGGGCATTTAATACTGCTAATGGAGCACACATGTTTCATCAAGGAGGTTAATGGCGGTATGAGAAGGTCACGTCTTTGCCTGAGATTAACTGCAATTTGTGTACAAATATCTGCACGAGTTTCGCAAGGGGAGGCTATTTTTGTGGTGATAAAATGCCCAAGCTCACTTCCACGAAGCATAGAATTGAATCGGAAAGTAAGTCGCTTTTCGTAGTCTAGCTGGAGAAATCCGAGAAAAAAAAAACCTATGTGTTAAACCACATTTGCAAGCCATTTGTCTTTTCATCAGACCACATATTATACTTGTTATGAACAATCAGCAATAAATCATGAACTCATTTTCTAGCACATACATCTCAGTGACCTCTTCAGCTGTGCACAGCGGGGCAAGGACATGAGTAATTGGACCACTGAATGCAGGAAACAGTCCCTACTCGCAATTCTCAGCATATCATTCCACTTTTATATTTCGGCGCGGAGCAGATGTTGAAGTCCATCTGATGGAGATGAAAGGCTCCCATTTGAGATGTGACTTGGAGATTGCGGCGTCCAAAATGGAACCAGAGCACCCCTGGTTCTCTCCAGCTGACGTTTAAGGGTAATTGACATCTGCCATAAGGATCGCAGCGCAGGATGATGAATTTGTAGGATTCCAGGATGCCCTTGATCTTTTCAAATTGAGTCCTCCTCTTTTAGCCTTTCACCCAGCCCTCCTGCTCTGTTACAGGAAGGTATGGAGTGAGCGTGCCCCCCCCCCCAACACACACACAAACACACAACCATATTACATACCATCACACAGATACACAAAACACATCCATACACACACAACCAAACAAACGTCCCTCTCCCAGTGACATCAGAAATAGCTTTGGGGTTGGGGCCCCCTCTTTGATAAAGCTGGCAGCTTTTTATGTGCTTCATCAGAAATGAAACATAACATTTAGCCAGTAATTAAACTCCACTACAGCTAATTACCCCTCATTTTCAGAGGGACAGAGAGCAGGAGAGAGACAGAGAGAGAGAGAGAGAGAGAAGGATCTATGTACTTATACACAGATGTGCTGTGAGTGAGTCAGCCTGGGGAAGAGATAGGAGACCGCAGATTCAGCCTCTTTTCTTTTCTTCTCTCCCTCCTCCTCTTTTCTCTTCTTCTCTCCCTCCTCCTCTTCTTCTCTTTCGACATCTCCCCCTGCGGGTTTGTGGTTGCAGGCATATCATGCAGCACACTGCCTTGGCCTCGTGACGCGGCCACGGTGACACCAGCGCGTGTGTGTATGTGTGTGTGTGTGTCTGTCTGTCTGTGTGTGAGTCCACATGCGTGCATGCTTGCCTGTGTGCGTTCCTTTACAACAAACTACAGGGCCAAAACAACTTAGGCCAACAAGCCACTGCTGTCAGATGCAAGGGTGTGGACCTGCAAACTAAATTGTAGTAGAGAGAGAGAGAATAACATGCACAGCTGACCACTGTGAAAAAAGATCTACACAAAGAGGAATGGAAAGAAGACAAGAGACGGAGAGGGGAAGAGCGACTCATAACAGAGAGCTCAACTTTACGGTGTCCGGCAGCCCGTGGGGAACCCAGACGGTTTTAGCTCCTTCTCACTGTCGGGCCAGACCGGCGTCATGGCAGCAGCCATGTTACAGAGGAGCCCTGGAGGACATCTGCTGAAGACATACTGTACAGCGGCAGCACTGCTGCCTCGGCCAAGATTGATGCTCATGGTGATAAATACCAACAGCCGCCGCCACGGCCGTTTCAGTCCATCAGCATCCTCCACCCCCACCCCCCCCCCCACCCCACCTGCACCCAAATAAAAAAAAAAAACACACACACACATCCACACACTGTCATGTGTCATGGAGGTATCCAAGCTCCCTTCAGCTTCTATCCTTGGGGAAAAAAGAAAAACAGAATGAGGCAAAAGTGGAGAAAAAGCGACACCGGACGGATTAATCAGGCGTTCAGCGTGTTTTTCGGGTACTCCGCAGGGCTAAAAACACGCTAATCTTCCGGCCGTCTTGGGTATTCGCTTCTATTTAACGTCAGCGGTAGACGAGCTTCAAAGGCCTGGCCCAGTGGACCAACCTGCCCGCTTAATCTCTGCCATTTCCATAGACGAGAAAATAATGAGTCTCCTAATCCTAATATTAGCTTTTTAAATCGGAATGCATATGTTTTAAATCATCCTCACTAAGCAGCTCGGTGATTGTAAGCAGAGCAATAGAGCAATGGTGGAGAGAGGGAGGAAGGGATGAGGAGGAGGGAAGGAGGGAGGGAAAGATAGAGAGAGTGGGAGAAGAGAGGAGAGTAGCAGAGAGAAAGGTACGATCCAGAGAAATCTTGTTAGGCTAAGTGACGCTGTGCAGAAGAGCGTCTTGTGGGCCAGTTGACAAGATGGACTTCTTCTCATAAAGAATCGTCTCAACTGGGTCTTCTGTTCTTTCTTTTTTCTCAGTGCAGACTCATCCATTTCTCTGTCTTACTTTGATGTTCTCCATCTCTCTCTCTCACTCACACACACACACACGCACACACACATACACGCGCGCGCACACGCACACACACACTTACGCAGATACACCCATTACAATGACAATGCTTTGGAAATGCAGCCCATATCTCTTCATCCTCCATCTTCTCTTCCTTGCACGACCAACATTAACTGAGTGACTCAGGCTGAGTCAGAGATATTAGGTGAAGATGCACTTCCCAATAAAAAATGACTCTCTGAAATTGGCAGACTTTGCCAAATCACACACAGAAACACACACACACACACACACACACACACACACACACACACACACACACACACACACACACACACAGTTTCCAGAGTTGTGTTGGTACGTGAATACACACCCACCCACACACACACACACACACACACACACATATCCAAACACAGAAACAGTCCTATATTGTGTTGCTGTGTCATGCACACAGATATGGACACAAACTCCACGCCACGCCAGAAAGTGTGTGTGTGTGTGTGTGTGTGTGCGTGAAAGGGGGAGAGAGAGTGGAACTGGCTGCTGCGTCAGAGCGCTCTCCTTCGCGGTATTATAAATGTATGTGTGAGTAGGGGCCTTAATGGCAGCTAATCCAATTTCTGCCACTGAAATCAAATCTCTCTGGCGCCAGCGCGCCTCTCCTTTGCTCACAAATAATGCGCTTTTCGCTTTTGAGTGTCTAAGAGTGTGTGTCTATGACTCTATCTCTCTCTCTCTCTCTCTGTGTGTTTATGATAATTATGTGGTAGATTAGCCAAAAAATACCCTTCTTAAGAACAGCTCCTAGCAAAGGCTTTACCGTTCCCAAGTTGCTCTCCTGATGCTCTAAAATCGCCATTCGATTTTTCTTTCCCTTTTTTCACGGAAGGAGACAGTGATTAATACTAATCGTCGGCCGTGTGAAAGATGAGAATGTGTTTGGCTGAAGGGAGTTTTGGCGATGGGGCCATTTGCTTTCCTTCTCTCTTTTCTCTCTCTCTCTCTCCCTCTCTCTCTCTCTCTCTCTCTCCCCGGTCCTCCCATAATGCCTTTCCTTAGGTCAGCCATCGATTAGCCGGTACCGCAGGCCCGGCATGATCAGATTAGAGCCTCCGATTCCTGAGCGAGTCGAGTCGGACTGCAGGGATGAAGTCACTTGGGCTGCCCCCCATCCCCCCCATCCCCCCCAACTGCTCATTTCTCCTATTCATTAGGTCATGCCCTCGCCGATCACAAACCTTCTCCACACACACACACAGACACACACACAAACACACCCACACAGGGTTTCAGCTCTGGTCTGTTACTGTCGAGTAACAATCCAACACCCTGGTGGGACGGGCTTGTGTTCCTGGGGGAGGGATGCTCGATGCTGAAGAGGAAGAAGAGATGCTATCAGGAGCCCCTTCAGTGCGCTGCTGTGGCGCGTCAAATCAAATCAGTGAGCTCATCAAACACTCAGCTGAGAGAACACCTCTCTAGGGTGTGCTTCCCCAACCTTCCCACCACAGGAGTCTTCATTTCATTTGAAGTCATTAGAAATAAACAAAACAGAAACACAAAACAACAAAACGCACACACACACATATACACAAGCAAAATAGTAGGGTAGGATTGAGTGTGCGTATACCTGATGAAGCTGTCATTTTGCCTGCTCTCTATGGTCAGGCCTCAAACACCGTATTGTCGTGACACAAAGCAAGATTTAGCGTAGGTCTCGGAGAAAAATATACTATTATTCTGTCCTGCTCAAACATATTAATCTTGAGCCGTGAATTCTCTCCCCTGTGGTCTTCTGCAAATGCAAAGATTGGATTAGTAACAGACTCGCTTTCTCTCACACTCGCATAACGACTTTTAAAGCCATTCATCTCCTTGGGATATGCTCGAAGAAAAACAAGAAAAAGAAGGTAGATGGCACCGAGAAAGTTGAGTTGGAGAGTGTAAGGAAAACACCATAAAATTCCTTTAATGAGATAAAAAAAAACTGAAACTCGCGTAAAAGGGGTCCAGCATCTTGTGAGAGGCACTGTTTCTTTTCACGCGGAGAGACGAGAGTTTAACTAGGCATGTGGCATAAACAGGTATAGAGAAGGGGAGAGGGGCTAGGAGGGGGGAAAAAAGAGAAAGTGATGGATCACAATGAAAGTGTGGTGGAATGCACGGTCAGTGGAGGTCAGGGAGGAGCTGCCGCCCCAGTGCATGCAGGGATGTTTAATCTTACGCTGCCAGGTGCGTTGGCAGCTGATAAGATTGTGTGTGGCAGAGGAAGGGTTCGAGAAGCATTTTTCAGAACGAGTCAGATGATGAAGATGTACAGAATCAGAGAGAGAGAGAGAGAGAGTCGTGCTCACACCCAGACAGTGTACTTTCTGTACGTCTCTTCTGTAAATCACATACTTACAAAGATATAGTGCTCTCGTGCCAAACGCTGTGTAATTCAGCACAAATAGCCAGATGGAGATCTGGACAAAGACACGCTAGCTTCCACACATGCACATGCATACACACATTACCTCCCTCACACAGCGCCTGTTGCCAAGTGAACATTTAGACATTTTTCCCCCCGTGGCCATGTGAGGAAAAGCAGTCTCTCTTCTGCCTGCACATTTGCTTACAAACATGCCATATTGTGGTGACTGTGACATTGGTGTTTTTTAAACTTGTATTACAACACATATAGGCCAGACAAGACACTCACAAACACAAGCGTGCGCACACACACACACATATAGACACACATTTTCTGCTTCTAATTAGCTGATATGTTGTTTCTCTCCATCTTTGTTTATTTGTTTTGCCCTGAAAATGATTTCAACATTAACAGTTTTGGCAGATGCTTTGGCAGTGCTATTTTTATCGAACTTCAAAGGGAAAGCCATGTCAGTGAAATCACGGTGAATTACACCGTAACGTCAAAACTGATGAAACAGATTAAGAAAATGAAGCATCCCATGAGATAAAAAGTTCCTC
>NC_063201.1:14392812-14447812 GCF_017589495.1 Alosa alosa
GGTGATTTACTGTTATGGAAGATGTCGTTATGGTGTACCCACTCAGTTTAAAAAATGTTCTGGTCTGCTTGGGGGGGGGGGGGGGGGGGGGGGACATGATATATTTCTCCAGCATCTTTGCACATCTTGGAAGCACGTCCAGGCGATGGCAATAAAGTCTGTACGCAGCAAACGCAAATGTAAACTTACTTACTGAAGGCGTGTAAAATCCATCTGCTGTTGGTTAGGAGTTAATGAACTATTTGCAGATGTCATCTCCCTGGGCCAGACTGTCACCGACCATACCAGACTGGGGATTAACTATTAAAGAGGAACTACCTTGAAGTGGATTCATTAAAAAGGAGACCACCAACACCACTAGAACACGACAACTGCAGCAGAGAGGGAAATGGCACATAGCAGTGGAGGACTACTCTCTCACTTGTGCCCATCTGCGATCTCTTGAATCTGAAATGAAGCTCCATCGTACTTTCTCTCTCTTTTTGCCTTTATTTGCCCATTTCAATTCTGAGATTTATTCTGATCTTCCCAGGCTGGTTCTCTCTCTTCCCCTTCCGTCTCTTCCTCTGTGTGGGATAGGCTCTGATTGGCGGTCAGAACGTCAGATGAGAAATCAGAAGGTAGTGTTCCTGTTCCCTGCTGCGATTCCCCCAGACCTGTTTCCATCACCAAAACCACTTCTGTAAATGCAGAGTTATAAAGGACTCCATCGTGGAAGTTTTTTTTCTTCTTGACTGTGTACATTTGTGTGTTTGTGTGTGAATGTGAATGTGTGTGTGTGTGTGTGTGTGTGTACTTGTGTCATATGTGTAGGCCACGATCTCCCGGCTGAGGTTGAAGCTTCCTTTTTAATCTGATGAGTGCGTTTTCATTAGCTTGATTCAGTCCTATTATTAAGACGCGCATCAAAGACAGAACCGATGAAACCACAGAGAGGAAGTGTGCGGCGGAGAAGCGGCCCGAACAGACGGAGAGACGCACTGCTTTCATTGGCCCTCTATACCCTCTGATCAGCCATTGAAGCACTCAGCACTGTACTCCCACTGCCTGAATGACACATTCGTTCCGAAAAGGCAGATGGCGGAGTTATGGAAGTTATGACATCGTTGAGGTTAATAACTTATCCCCGGCGACAATAAACGTTGAAATAATTTGCTGTTTTCAATAACTGCATAATTGGGACATTCGGTTGCCCTCTGAAAGCTGGGGGGAAAATGTGTAGTCATTAGCACTGAATACTGCCGAATTTGACTTCTGGCACCGATCTCTCTTTTTAAATGGAGTTGATATGCACAATGCACACCGTACTCTCGGGGTTAGGGGCCAAAAGAGACTATTGTACTCCGCACATTTACCATATGTCAGCCATCAAGATCCAGCATACGCAAGGTTACCGGGAGGCGACATAAGCGCATGTCTGTCCTGAAAGTCGGGCAACATTTCTGTAGTAATTGCTAATCGTATCCGGAGACCATTTCCCCTCCTTTTTTTTTTTTCATGCAGATTGGCTTCATTAGGCGAAAGTTGCTAAGTAACACGTTTATAACTCATATAAATAAAAACGTTGGTAAATGCTAATCGTGTGTGACCGTTTTTTTTTTTCTTTCTTCTCTCTCTCTCAGCTTCTTGGGAAGACAAAGTCGATGGGAAATTGAAATGGACAGAGCATGGTAATGACACCACCACCCATGTGTGAGTTCAGTTCAGCTTGAGCATGGCTAAACCAAGGCAGGGATTTGAGGCATTTGTGAAAATGAACACAAGGACCCCCCCTACTGTGCACGAGTTCCCTCTGTGATCCCATCTCACCTGGCATACACAGGGAGTCTGTACAGAACTGTGTAACATTGAACCAATAGTGCGCAGCTGTTGCGCATGTTGATTTCAGTGAAAGATGTGCCAAGATGCGGAGAGAAAAAATTATATTTATGAGCCAATATCTTTTCTTTTGTCTCTCCGATTACGTTATGTCAGGTGTAACGTTAAACCACTGGGAAAGTATTTTCGGGTAAGCTGGTGTGAGGTTTCAAGAAAGCTCTCAAGATCTCCTTTCAAATGTTCCCCATATTTTTTTCTTTCCTTCTTTCTTTCACAGTCATCTTTATTTTTCCTTATTCCCTTCTCTTTCATTGCCATTCTTCCTTTCTTTCTCTTCATCAAATTAACATCAAATTATTTTTAATGCATTTTCATCTTCCCCATTTCCCCTTCCCCCCTTTCTCACACTATCCACCCATCCGTGGCAGTGACTGCCTTCCACAGGCACCGGTTGACCATCGCCACTGCCACCAGACCGGCCAGGGTTCTGTTTCATGTCAACGGGCCTCCGCTTCCCCCATAGCTCCCCAGAGGGCTTGAGGTCTCGTAATCACGACAGAGGTCAGATCCAGACTAAACCGCAAGATCACCACCCACCCGCCCACCCACCCCAGGCCCAGGCTGGGGCAGAACAGACGGAGAGGAGAGCGGGCCCAGAGAGTCCGGACTCGAGTCCAGGGGAGATCTCCCCACACATGGTCCTTATAAGTCTGTGCTGAACTGTATCGTTAAAACACATTAGCCATTCCTCACGGAGTCCTGACGTCCCTTTATGGCAGGACAGTGTACTGTTGACACGACGATTGGCTGACAATTTGGAGGCAGCTGGTGGGGATGTAATGAAAAAAAAAAATCCACTATGATTAGGTTGTTCCAATCCCTCTCCTCTGGCAACAGTCCTCCATTTATTGAATTTTTATATGAGTCTAGTAGCCACATTACCAAAGGTTTCAAGGGAGAATTAATCAAAAACAGGCCTTATTAAAACACGTACGGAGCGCTCATATTGAAAGCAATATGACCAGCAAGGGCCCAAAAGGGGCGATTTCTGTTCTGTGGCTGACACCGTGGCCCCTGGAGGCCGTGGAGACATTATTCTGCTACAGAGGATTGGGGGCCGAGCTTAAGGGCCTTCCAGGGGAGCGCTTGACTGCTACCATGAGCAGCGGCAAGGGGCTCAGGCACAAAGGAGGTGAAGGTGTGTAGGAGTGTAGGTGCAGTGGGGGGTAAGGGGAGAGCCTCACAGCCCTGGAATGTTTCACCCCCCCCCCCCCCCTCCACACACTCTCCATACCACCCCACCACCTCCCCTACAACAAAACAGACCTCTGTGGGGTGAGTCCTACCTCAACCCGCTACCTCCACTCCTCTCCTCTCCTCTTGGAGGTGGTCTGCTGGAAGAAGGAAAAAAAGAAACTTCACTTTCTCCACTATGGGAGAAGGGCAGGGGGGAGGGCACATTACATGCACAAACACAATAAACACCTTGTTTGCTTGTTTCCTCTCTCCAGCCAGGAGGGTGTCTGCGGGTAGATGTGGACCATCCACCCCTGTCTGGAGCCGCCAATGCAGCGGGGTGGCACGCTGCACTCTTTCTCTCTCTCTCTCTTTCCCTCTCTCTCTCACTCTCTGGGACCACAATTCTCTCGCTTCGCCAGCACCATTGTGGCTCCAGCCCTGTCGCGGCTGCCGCCAGTTTCTGTCTGGCGTGCCATGCTGTGTGCTTGCGTGCACTTCCCCCTGTCCCGTCTCACCTTGGTGAAAGGTCTGAGAGCATTGACAGCACCCCTCCTGCATTTGCCACTCTGACTGACGAGGAGGTCTCTTGGGGTTCACTGCGCTAGTAGATTTCCTCTCTGTGCCGGTCAAGCTCTCTGTGCTCCAATGCTCTTTTGACTAGCGGCACAATAAACATGCTCTGCTTGGATGGTGTCATGCTATGTCCATGGCTGCTTGCTAGCAGCAGAATGATCGGTGCTGCACTAACTGTTAATATGAGGAGACATGGAGGCTCTGTGAGCATTAGCCAAGACATTTCACTACGTAGCTGATGCATGTTATTGTTTCTCTAGTAAAAACTGCTCAAGAAATATTTAACAGACACATTTGACTAGAAAAATCTGTTGAGAATTTAGTGAAATTGGACTGCTACCAAATTCAGTTATGTCCTTTACAGCTACACGTCTACTACTGGGTGGTAGAAAGAACTAGCAACATAAAACTCTCTTATTATTAGATGGAAAACTGTGGGCTTTAGTAAGTGTGTGACTGTTTTTTAGTTCCTTGTTACATCTGACCAGGCCTTTATTTCGCCATCAGGACTTTTTTGATCTTTAGTGGGGTGTACATTCTGCATGTTGACTGTCTTTAAGCATTATCTTTTACAGTTCCCGCCGTTCCTGTCTCACGGTTATCTGTAATCCCTCTCCTCTCATTAGTGTCTGTGAGGGCAATGACAGGCACTGTTGTCTGAGCAGTAGTGGGAGCACAGAATGGACACAGCTCCCCATACCTGCTTTTACTGGCCCCTTAAATTAGTGACCTCTGCTTTGCGCCAGTCTCTAATTCAAAATGTTTTACTGTGCATTTACCTTGTGTTTACGTAATAAGTTTGTCTGTCCTTGGTGCGTGTCTGTGTGTGTGACTAGGTGTGCTCATAGGTGTTATGAGCATGTTAGTGTTAATTTGAGTGTCTGTGTGTGTGTAGGTGCGCACACACACCACACACACACACACAAACACACATATAGCCATGTCTGTAATGCAATGGCTGCACAAAAATATGAGCATGGACATCTGTATTTTCTGCACTGATGGCTTCTGGATGGGCCTCAAATGGACTCGGAGGGGTTGAGCAACAGAGACTCGACTGCGTGCTACAGTCGTGATTGCGGAGGCAAACTAATATTTCTCCCCCACCTGGCTCCCGTCGGGTTTTTTTTAGTGCAACATTTATCAACCAGTTACACTCAGGGAGTGAGAGAGGAAAAGAAATTAGCCTTTATATTAAACGTGTCTGGGGGTAATAGCCATTAAGACGTCGGTTGTGGGACGGAGACCATCTAGGTGGGGTGAACTCGCCGTCGGAGAGACCAAATCCCAGCTGGAGCACGGCTGTTTGTGCCTCCCTCCTCGCATGCGTGCACTTAACAGGCGTAGTAAAACATCCAGCGACGTTGGGGTGTCTGCTAATCAAACTAACAGGCAACCTAAGGCATCCTGTGGGCTTCTCTGCTTTACCACCCTGCGCCGAGGCCCGCCGTGCTTTACTTCCAAGAGAAGGAAAAAAGAAAATACAGTAGCGTGAGGATTTACACAGTGGCCATATACTTGAGGCAAACCGGCAGCCGGAGCAAAGGGAAGCCTAATTACCAGTTAAGGGCATTGTGTGAGATAAAATGAACCACATGCTGGAAGTGGAGACGGTCAGACAGAGAGAGAGAGAGAGAGAGAGAGAGAGATGAAGAGGGGATCAGAGAGAGAGAGGGAGGCAAAGAGAATGAAGGAGGGAGAAGGAAGGAAGGAAGGAAAAAAGAAAAAGAAAGGAAGAGAGAGAGGTGGGTGCAGAGAGACAGATTAACAGAGTGAGAGAAGGGAAATAAAGAGAGAGAAAAGAAGGGAGGGAGGCCACCAGAGAGAGACAGAGTGAGTGAGAAAGAGAGAGAGAGAACTCTTGTCTTCCTCTGCTATCTCTCTGTGTGGTTTGGCAGTGCCAGTGCGAGGACGGGGGCGTACAGCAGGCATGCGTCTGGGCGCGAGGCATGGCAGCGTGCCGAAACACCACCTCCACCACCACCACCACCACCACCGTCGCCGCCACCGCCACCACCCAACCACTTAAACAGGGCGGCCTGCTCCAGGGCCTTAGGATGGGCCGGCTGCTCGGCGAGGGCCTGCTGTCTGTGAGCGCAGCTACAAGGCACCAGTCTCTGCAGGGGAGTTAAGCTCCAATCAAAACAGGATTATATAGACCACAGGTTCACAAAAAAAGGAATAGTGCCCACACACACGCTCACACACAAACATAAACACACACCCACTCACAGGCACACACGTTCAGACCCAGTCTGCAGTAGGCTACACACTCAGACAATTAAACTTTTGCAGATGGTCCGACTAAAATGAAAAAAATAAAAAAGTACACAACTTGGTTCACATCAGTTGTATCAGCCATTAACTTGTGGGGAATTTTCAGAGACATATGATCTGTATTATGGAATTGAATATTTTGGGATGCAAGTGCCCACGCCAAGACAACTAAAATTCACCAAACACCTTTGGTTGCTAAAATTATAGAATCAAAACACATTAAAACGCCCTCCAACTCAAACCCCTGATGACTTCACACGTCCACAACACTAGGTATTCCAAAAGGCTACCATTAGGTTGTTTGTTCAAACCCCTACTAGCTTGTAAAACCTTTTTTTTTTTTTTTTTTGGGGGGGGGGGGTCCATACCCCAATCCCTCGAAGCTAAATATGTTTCTAAACAAATCTTTTGGAGGCTTTTAAGACTGGGTAAGGTAAGGGTGAGTCACTATACTAGCCATTTAATGGCAATGAAACTTTGGTCAGAGTTGCTGGTTGGGGAGATGTGTGTCACTGTCTGTCTGTTTGTCTTTGGGTGTATTTGTTCACTAGAGGTTAGCCACAGCAGGAGCAATTACAAAGAGGTTTCCAACATAAGGCAGTACAAACATGTCCACAAATTCAGTCCTGCCAGAAAATGCTTCTCCTGTCTTGTTTTGAAGCCAATGACTTTCATGGATCTTGTGATCAGCCTTAAGGTAGAGTCTCTGTCTCTTCAAGCCCTTTGGGACTTACAAGGTGCAGGAGAGTTGACACGGCCTCAATAAAAGTGAGAGGTAGGAACTAATAGTGACAACAGGGAGTATTAGGAAAATTCAGGGTCCTTTTGTGTATGGCTGAAGTGCACAGAGGGGAATATACAGGCATATATGTGCAGACCATGACTCATACAGAATACAATCTAAATGTGCCCCTTTCTCCTCCTTCTTGTTCCTTTTTCTATTACAGGCTGCTGAATAAAACAACATTGTGACACGACATGGGAACGCTGCCAAAGCATCTGTAACACAGGAAGAGAATTCAATGGGAGCCAGTTGTAATTAGTCTAATAAATGTTTTACCGTGGATGTATTGGAAACAAAGCAGGACTTATTGTGGCAGGCATGGCTTTTATTGTGAGACCCTGCAAGCGGTTGATGTCTTCTGCTTGAGTCAAAGGCCTTTCTCTTGGTGTGGCAATGAAATGATCTTAACAGGACCCATCGCACTTGCGAAAAAACCTGCTACCGAGGAAGTGAAACATGGAACTGCTTACATTTTTATAATCTGAGGATGTCATTAAAATTTGTATGCATGGATTTTACATTAATTTAAGAGATTTTTTTTACAACGACATAAACCGCTGATAAAATCGTTGAAATGAGTCAGTTTGGGACAACACTTGGGGAAAGTTGCGCCAAAACAAAGACCGAAGTGACTCTCTCTTTTAATGACCATCCGAGGTGACTTGTCCTCCTGGTGCATAGCCTTGCATGTAGACTTTAATGGAGGCTTGTGTTCTCTTTAATGTTGGTACAGTAAGGGCTAGGCTCATTACTGAACGCTGGTGTTACGGCCTTAGCCTCTGGTTAGGACCTACTCGTAGACCTCAGTGCCCTCCTCTAATGGGGCCAGGCTTTGCCTTTTAACATTTCATCGGCTGGAGACGCTAGATGTGGTTTCCCTGAGGGTGTTGGGGGGCAGAGAGCAGGTCACGCGTTCACTGGGAGTTTGGGTGTCGGCAGGGCAGGCCGACTGATTGCTGCCACATGAACCAGGCCATTGGCTGTGACAACGAGGGGAAAGGAAAGATGTGGCCTGACGAGAGGTGGTTTTCCACGGTTTCAGACAACGGATGATGAGAGGGAGGGAGTTGCCCAGTCTTGGGGTTTCGGTCCTGGGACACTGCCTCGTCTCCTGGCCAGACTTACCTAAGCCGGGTCGCGTGGTGCTGTTGCCAAAACAATGCTTGCCATCTGCTGACGGAAGCCATTTGGGGAAAACATAACAAGTTTGTCAGTGTAAATTGGCCGCCATGTGGACGCATCCAGTCTCCTGCACTGCCGAGTTAGTCTGTAATTTGCCATGACTGTGTCCTGTGCTGGTTAATTAATGCTGACGACCAAACCAGAGGAGACTGCAGAGGCCTGTGCAGTGGTGTTTCTCTCTCGCTCCCTCTCTCTCGTCTCTGCGTTCGGATGAAGCTGGCTATATTTAGCGCCTTTCGTGTGGCACCCTTGAGGTGGCTGGATGCAGGAGGGGGGTAAACTGCAAAGTGTGGCCTGCTTGGTTACAGGCTGTCATTGCTGTAAAAATTGTTTGTGAAGTGAAAACCCCCACACAGCACAAAGCAGATCACCCCAAAGGGGCTTCACTCATCAAAGGTCTGGAGAATTCTGATCTTAAAATATAGGCTATAGGATGCAAAACCGCATAGTCTCACTGATTAGCCAAATCAGAACCTGAATATCCCATTTCCCAAGTGAAAACAGGAAAGCTGTTTTCCCATTTTCCCCCCATTTATTGGCTGGGTAATGTATGTTTAGGTATTGTAAATTAATCCCAAACCTAGCCTAAGGCTTTCCTGTAATATGCTAACAACTGTTCAACCTAGGGCCCACAAAGGAACTGCTTTAAATTTAAATAAAGTGCTATGGGGGAGTTCATTCTCTGTGATGTGTTGATTAGGTCACCTGTGCTCAGTTCAGGAATTCAAATTAGCCTGCCTGGCGAATTAATCAAAATAATTTACAGTATAAACGCACACGCACGCATAGGCTACAGACTGCCTCTTAGACATCCGTCACTTATGGATTCAGAGGGAAAACCTACAATGGAAACACTCTGCCTGAAACCCAAGATCATTTAGTTAGCAGAGGGGAGTTTTCAACAGGGCGTTTTGTCTTCATCTTCCTTCAAGCCTGTCTGTTTCCTCCGCATTTCTATTTCGAACCCGCTCAACCGACATCCCTGCTGGTTGGTCGGTGGGTGGGTGGTCAGAGCAAGCGAGCGAGGTGCTCTCTGGAAACCGTATGTAGGCTAGCCTATGTATTTTGTCCATCTTGCTTTACACCCAGCTTTCATAACGTAACGTGGCAAGTATTACATGGCGAGGGACTAATGATATATTTTCTCAGCTGGAATGTGGGAATGGTGCTGCGGAGTCAGTTGAAGTGTCGGGTCTCCGTAAATTAGTGCGTGCCGCTAAGTGAAAAGTGAGCTGGTGGCCAGTGCCGTGTTGGCCCAACACCCGCGGGGAACACACTACCCACATGATTGGGGGTCTGGAGGTTGCTAAGGAACCTATAGGGGAAATGGCGCTCTCTGCCAGGAAGACATTCTCAAAACCCAGACCTCACCCCCTGACAGCTCGGAAATATCCATTTTAATATGAGGGAAAAGTGGATTTGGCCAGACATTTTCATTTTCGGTGTGGAAATTCAGCGGTAGACCTAGCCGCTCTCTCTAAAGTGGAGTGACAGCCGTCAAACTCACCATGGCAGAGTGGATTTTTATTTGGCACCATATTTTAGTTTTTTTGGGGGCATGATGAAACGACTGCCTCGTGACACACAAAAAAAGAAAAACCTTAGCCTTTTTTTTTTAGCTTTTCTATTTTTCACCATTTTTTTTTTAAAAATCAACATCTGTCTGATATGTACCATACTTAAACTGACTGGGTCATTTCTGACAAAATATCTTTTGATACATTCATCCATGCAGGGCTACTGTTTCTCCATCTGTGGGTGAGTGTGTGTTTGATCCCTCTTCCCAAGAGCTGTGGGGGGTGAAGGGTGTGTGTGTGTGTGTGTGTGTGTGTGGGGGTTCACTCAAGCAGGCCAGCTCTCACATTCCACTGCTTTCCCAAATTAAACACATGCCTCAACATTCATGAATGAATGAAATACATATGAAATATGAATTTGTGAATGAAATGTTACACTGTTTGAAGTCCACTGTCTTTTATACCCTGAAAGCTGAGCCTGAAATAGAAAATGTTTTATTGTTTGGAAACACTGCACGAGATGTTTTGAAAAAACGTCCTTATCTAGTCTGCGTGTAACTTACAAATGCTGTCTGATTAACTTTTTTTTTTAAAGGTAGGGTTACCACCATATCAGACCTGGATCAGGATAAGAATGCAGGTCAGGATTTTTTTTTTTTTTTACTTTCTTTACTGACCAAATCTAGTTGCGGGGGGTTGCCTGCCTGCCCTGCGATTGCTGTTATTATTTTTGAGTAATGCTGCATAAAATCTAACCCACATGAGTCACCTTAAAAATATTTTGCTTCAGTTATCCAAATAAGACATTTATAGACCTGTCAGGCTAGGCAATCTATCAGTGAGTCCAATGAAATAGGAAATGATCACATACCTATCAGGAAATGAGCATTAGTGTTTATTACTGTCTGTCAGTTCCACTCTACTTCTCCCCTGTGGGTGTATGTCAAGTTCGGGGCAATATTCATTAACCTTAAAATGTCACCCCAGTCAAAGTATCATAAATTAATATAACCTCTTTTACGATTTAATTTCAACACTTCGTCCTCCTCAGCAGTACAATGTGCAGAGAGCTGAACTATGTCATTTGATTATTCATTCATAGTTTAAAAAAAACACACTGACATGAATGGATGAACTCTGCGTGTATTGGGTAACTTATACTTAAATGAACAAGGGGACCACATTACCTTTTTATGATTTTGATTATAATGGTGCCATATCAAAAACAGATGTACGTAGTAATATTCGGCAGCTGCGCTAGCCAATCTCCAGGGCTTTCTTGACTTGGAGGGGGAAAAAGGCCAAGAGAAAAGAAAAGGAAAAAAAAAAATTCCACATGCTAACATTTACACAGTGATTTCTTTTAATTGCACCCTACTTTTTAATTTGCCTTGGACTAATGCTTTAAGCGGGTAGGAGGTATTTTATTGAAGTCTTGCCTTATGTTGGGCAGAGTTTCACTGATTGCCACTGCCCCCATTCGCTGGTGCGTACCTGACAACCTGCGTTATTTGTTTCACTTCCAATGTCAAACATGCCACATAACATTTCACATTACATTTCAGAGGTTGGAAGCGCCCGGGGGAACAAGCAGAGAGCACAAGCTTCCTCCAGGTTCTGTGCTTCAAAGGATTAGAGCAAATTAAGGTTCCCTACATCTGAAGGCTGCGCAAGGAGTCGCGATGAATCATGTTTAAAAGTTCGGCCCAGGGCAGACCTGAAACACACATGCTTTAATGAATAAATGTTGTGGTTGAAGAGGAAGTGAGCGTGCTATTGATCCTAATCTGGGAAGCCAGGAGGGGATGGAGGGGCGGGGGATATAGTTGGAGACGTCCAGTGATAATACCGTTTGTGTCAAAACTGTCTAAGGGGCCCGCACTTGATAAACTGACGTTTTCGCTCAAAGGTTTGGACATTTGTCCTTGATGTCGGACTTCCTCTGGAAACGGAATACAGGCCTGGCTCTCTCTCTCTCGAGCAGCACGTGGGCCGTTTCCAATATTCACCCTTAATCAGTGTATAGAATCTGTTGATTCCGGACCTTCCTCCCGTACATCAAACTTAGCCTCTCGCTGTTTCGCTAAAGGTCAAGATGGCTGCTTCCCAGAGGGCTTGTAGAAAAATAACATTTCTTTTCTTTTAAAGGCCCTTTCAAGGAAAAGGAATGTAGAAATAAAAGATGGAGGCAGAAGAAGCAGACGCAAAAAGGACACTTGTACTCTCTTTTTGATCATCTACCGGTCCAAACACTATTCTTGCTTTTTTCTTGACAGATGAGGCTTCAGCTTTTTCCCTCCTACTTGCTCTTGACTGAAAGTCGCCCTTGCTCTGATGAGAAAAGCAACAGCATAAATATTCTTGCCTTCATATTTATGGTGATGGGCTTCCAGTTGGTGTCCTGCATCCAGGGACCATATATCTCTCCTCGCGTCTCTCTCTCTTCCCGTGGCAGGATAGCTGGAGGAAGGCTCCGTCGAGCGTCCCCAGGCCCCAGGCCTGCCGTAAAGCAACACTGCGGCGTGATGTCCTGACAGCTCTGTCCACCACTGCCGTCCTCCCGTGAAAGCGAGAGGGAGTAAATAAACGCGAGGCAATAGGGAACGCATCAAGGTCGGTGGCAGAGGGAGAGGAGGAGGAAGACGAAGAAAAAAAAAAAATACAACAGTGAAAATAAACGTTCATCCGAAGAGTTATGGCTGGGGTTTGACCCGGGAGTCACACAGCTACTGTAGCTCATCCTCACTGCAGTGAGGGCCAAGTTTTATGGCCTCAATTTCCCATGTGAAACACACACACACACACACACACATGCACAAACATACATACACACACAAACACACATACATACACACACACACACACATGCACAAACACACACACATGCACAAACACACATACACACACACACGCACAAACACACATACATGCACACACACACACATGCACATACACACATACATGCACACACACACACACACACACACATACTGTAGAGAGGATGGATCTTCAGCAGATGGGGCAACGGATCATCATTGTGAGTACTGTACATAACACGGTGTACACATGCATGTTCACATGTGTTTTATTGGATTCTAGTGAGCATGGGCAACTTTTGATGTTTCCAAGCATGGCGCTAACCCATACCAGTGTTCTATTTGTGGTGGTAGGTTTGCAGAATTAACTTGAATGCAACAGTTTTTAGCAAATTAGCGCAGCGTGGTTATGATGCTAACCAGATTTATACACAATTTAGTACAACCTGGAAAATCATTGTGTGGTGGTCAATGTTGATATTGTGGTGGACCGCCACAAATAAGTCAGTGTATGGGAAACACTGCATACCATGTTTGTGTTTTGTACCCCATATGTGCTTACCTTTTTGTGAGTATATATTGGCATATTTGCTACTGTTTGTTTTGGCGTGTATGAATTTTTAATGGAGTTGAGAAGTAAATGCCCCTGTGTGTGGTTAGGTTTGTGTGTGCAGACTGTACTCTATTACTTTTATGAAAATATGAAAGATAAGACTGTGGGTATGGTGTTGGATTATAGATTTGGTCGTCTCTATTTGCTTGGCCTTTTTGGACCTCATCATCATAATTCAACATTAAGTCATAGGCTATAAAGCTCCCCCCATTTATTATGCTTTATTTTATTATTTTATGCCTGTCGCTGGCTGCTCGTGGGTGGGGGGGGCATTGTTTGGCTGTACCCCACACTGATTCACCACTTAAAAAGGCCTTGACTAAAATATAGCCTATGACTATGTGCACAGGCCAATGTGTTTAATGTCACCACGCATGGTTATTCAAAGCCCCTATAGTTATATATATTCATGAATTAGGACTGTTCTGTAATAACTTGAGAGATGAAAGGCACAGCTTCATTAAAGGGTTAAATGGTGAAGTGAGTGTTTACAATCCCAATTGCCATCTTTGCTTTAGTGGCCTTCTAATCAGAGCCATGCCCGGGCCTCTCTTTCGCCTTCGGATAATAATCTACCAACGCAGCAAACATCAAGGGCCAGCACAGGTAAGGGCTGTGGGCTCTGCAAATGTGGATGTGTGTCTGGTTAAAGTAAAGGAAAAAAAGAAAAGAGGTATGTGAACAATATATGTTGAGCATAATTATATAGTTGCTTCAAAGTAAACTGTTTGAATAAACTATTTTCAGAAAATCACAAATGTATTATTCAACATTTAAGATTATGTTAGCATAATTATGGTTGGATGATTGTTGTGAATTATCCAAATGTATGACTAAATCTGTGTTATATATTGCTTGAGTTCATAGAAATCAAAGTAAGTAATTCATGTTTTGTTTTGTTTTTCAACTAAAAATGAAAAGGAATAGATGCATATCTGTTTTCACATGTTCTTGGCTGGGACACCCTGAAACGGTCAAATGTGCTTTGGCACAATGTTTTGTGTTCAAAGTTAATTACCTTTAATTTTACGCTTCATGGCAAGCCATTTAGTATTACATTTAACTTGATGATGTTTTGAAATTTCTAGGGCATATCAACATACCGCAGCCCTGAAAGGTCCAAGCTATTGAGTCATATCAACACTTACAGTTAGTGAACCATCACCACAACCCGACATTGGAGTGCTGATACAATTAGTATTTCACTGGAGTCTTTCCAGCAACAGGTTTGATTGTCAGATGCAGGCTCGCTATCCCCACCTTGTGGATGATATAGGGAAAACATGCCAAGCTTGACATTTTTCAGGCACAGAAGGTATTCCAATGATGCCACATTTTATTCACATCTCAATATGGATTGTTTAATCATTAATAACCGTGTTTCTGTAACAATGCAGATGAAGATTGAGACAGCAACAATTGAGGGACAGCATAGGGGTGATACACTAAGCTATCCAACCTTAATCTTCTTTTGGGATTTTATTTTTTGGAGAGATAATTTTGTTACCAGGGTTGCTATCAATCTATTCTCAATATTTCCACAGTAATTCAAAAATGTAACAATGGCCTATGTAACGTCACCTGTAGGTTCTTTTTTTTATCTTTACCCTAACCCTACATTTCAGGCCAGTGTGTGTCAGGCATGCACATATTTCTCTCTTTATCAGTAAGCCATTGAATTACTTTGAAATTATTTTACAGATAATTCATCTGTAAAACCTTAGCATATGCAAAAAGGGTTTCACAATTCCCAGTTTTCAACCCCCCTTCAGCCTGGATAGATAGCTGATATGGCACTATTTCAAACCACATAGGCCTACTCTCTCCATCTGCAGACGACAACAAATCTGTCAGTGTCTGCCTGTGTCCCTTTCCCTCTCTCTGACATGTGACGCTGCAAGAGGACGTTGCCTCGGTAGCTCAAACTCTAGTGGTGGTTAATTAGAGAAATCCTGTGGGAACGGGACTGGCACTGCTAGCCCTAATGAAACTCCTGTAGGCCTACCGTGGGAGCTCCAACAACGCCCTCCCCACGCATACCTACCTACCACATCAGGCCTGCCGAAACAAGCTGTCTGCATCAAACATTTCCATTCGGTCATTTCTCCTTCTGATTGGTTAGACATGAGCCACACTCCTGTCATCACCCGGTCCACCAATTTGCGGGACTGTCAGTCGCTCTAAATGTCACATATAACCATAATGGAGATGGCGTCAGCCCTTGTGATTAATACACTAAAACCATTGACAAAGTAATTGCATCTATATAAGGCTGCGTTTGGAGTCCACGGAGTAAGAGAGTACTGATTGCACGTCATCCTTTGCATTCTGATATTGCAATAAAATCTCCTGTTCTGAGCTCAGTGAGTGGACAGGCTGGACACTGAATATAGCCTACCCAACCAACTAATAAGGGTGGACATTTGCATGGACGTTATATAGTATATTATACAGTAGATAAATAGGGCATACAGCTTGCACTACTTCATCTTTGCACTCTTCATTTTTACTGACTCTGACTGTCAATAAAAATACAATAATTAAGTTTTGACATGCAGCTTAAAAAAGGAATTAAATCACACAGATATTGTGATAAAATGGATTGTGGCAAATAAATTCGAAAGGTACTCCAGCTTGTTTTCCTTCTGTCATGTGCAGTGTAACACCCTTCACCCATTTGCTGTGATTAGGAATATTCTGTCTTATTCATTTGTTTTACACCGTAAACAAATTAATTGCTGTTTAGCAGTTTTGTTGTGCCAGGAGGGATCTTGCTTCCTATTTCCATATTGCCTCAGTTTTGAGTGCAGCTTGTGCTGTGTGTGTGTGTGTGTGTGCGCACGGTTGTCCATGTGTCTGTTTCGGAAGAGATTAAGAAGCTGCATGTTTGAGGTCCTCCTCCAGAGCAGCTGGTACCCATCTGCTTGTCCTGCTTCTGGGGCTCTCTGTTTGGGCTGGCTCTGGCTCTCTCTGTAGGCAGCAGTCTCCATGGGCTCTGGCTCTTTCTTTAGGCAGCAGTCTCCATGGGCTCTGGTTACTTTGCATCTGGTGCACCGTGGCTTTGGATGGCACCACTCAATTCACCTCATTACACTCATGCTGGCATTCATGTATTTCTGTGTTGGACCTGGTCAAACGTTGAGATCATAATTTGTACTTTTCTTATGCTTGCTCATGGAGGCTGCTCTTTTGGTGATGCTATTTAAAAAAAAAAATGCTGCACAATGGTGATTTTGTTTTTGTCGTTTGGGTTCTGTGGTTAGGCATTCAGGCTACTGGCAGCACATGTGGCACCATGTAGGAGATACCTTGTACAATTGCCATTGCAGATTGAAACATGCATGCCCAATTTGGACATTTCATCACTGAGCAGTTATTAATCAGAAAGCAACACTTTGAACACCATGTAATAACATGCAAGATGTAGCCTGGAAATCCAGACCTAAATCCGAAAGATTAAATTAAAATTGTGCTCTCGCGAGAACTCTGAATTTCCAGGGTATGAGATTACTATCATCTGTTTAAATGCCTCAAATGCTAACACATGAAGCATTAATGAAGTGAAGTAATTTTGAAGCATTGCATTAAATATCATGAAACAATACAACTTGGCAAGAAGGACTCATATGAACAGTATCAAATATGTGATGCAGATATTCAGGAAATGTTTGACTAGATTAAAGCTGAATAATATCTACTTGTAGTGGCTCCCTAAACTTGAATAAATATTAATAAACTCAATAATGCATATTTCTGAATTACTGACACAGTGTGTAATGTTGCTGTACATGAGAGTTTTCTGTGCTACTTAGCTCCATCATGTGGACAATTCATATAACATGTTGTGTTGTCACTGGATGAAGGCAGTGTCAACCAGCACTATTAGTCCACCAGTCTTTTGTCAAAGATCTTTAAGACCCTCATATTTCACAATGTAATTTATGGATGAGATTAACAATTAAAGACAGAGGTTTCATGGAATGCAACCTTTTATGTTGCACACCTCATTTAAAAATATATTTCTTAACGACCAAGTTGGATACGTTCCTCCAGCCAGAATGCATTATGGTCTGGCATCCAACCCACATAAGCACTATAACCTGCCATAGTATTAAACAGCGATATATAAATTTTATGCATATTTCTATTTGTATCAAAAATCATAGACACAAGATTAAAGCAGACAGCAATGATTACCAAATACATTAGATACGGAGAGGGCCTTTACCATGGACTTAGTATAGAAATATGATGAAGTGTTATTATGTTATTGTTTGGTTTTGTTAAAGCACTTTAAATGGACAGAAGTGCACAGTGCCACTTATTTATGTGACCACTTAAACATACAGTAGGCATGATTCTAATCCCATACATATTTCAAATCTAATTCATCCAATTGATCTTGGTCCATAGTCCTCTAGCAGGCCTGTTTGTGAGAAGAAATACACAGCCCTGGCTCTGTCAATGGGAAACAGATATAGAGAATAGGACTGCGCCAAGAACAATCCCAATCACTCAAAAAGGTGCTTCATGAGAAACAAATTGCGGAAGACTGCACTTTAAAGAATGTAGCATCACAGGTGTCTCTATGGTAGCACAATGGAAAGGTTTAACTGTGGAAGTAAACGGCAACTGCAGGTACAGAGGTGTTTCAATTAAATTACTACTATTTCATGCAGAACCAATTGAATTTGGTTATATTTAAGAAGTTTCTTAAAATAATTATACATGATGTGTTATGCACAGAAACAATCTACTATTGTTTCATTCAGATACAGTACTTATTTAGCTGACAAACTAGATCTTGAGTGATGATGATATGAATACTATCTCTGACCCTACTGTGTTAGTAAAAGGCATTGTGCTACTTAACACTAAGGACCCTATCTTGGCGATCTGAAATGTCTGGTCAGAGATGCAAAGTTTAAAGACATTTAAGGCATCTCCAGTCCACATTCACTAATTTAATGGCATGATTTTGTGATCAAACGCTGGGCACTGGGCACAAAAGGGTTGTTCTTATATTTCTTAATCAGTCATGGATGTGTTTTGGGCATAACATCCTTTAAACCAATGATAAATAAATCTGTCATTCCCTTTAAGAGCCAGTAACGCAACATCAAACAGCCCCTTGGTATTTTGACAGTCAATCTGCTTTCACAATTCCACTAGACGGCTACTTGCTTCACTAAAACCTATGTGTGACTAGCAGAGTATAGCCTACATTCATTCTACACTCGACTATAATTATTTGAACTCATAGGCAAAGTGAAACTAACTTCACCATGGTCTCATAGTCAACGGCTAAACAGTTCTACACAGTTTTACTCTTTACTCTCACTACTGTAGCCTGAAAAAAACAACACTTACCCCAATAATGTTTGAATGACTGAATAAAAATCCTAAGGATATTTATCCTGCAGAGGAGTACCGGTAGTTTGGGACTGGTTACTAAGGGCTGCTTTCATCTTGTGACAGTGCGTCTTCAGCTTTATATGCGTCTTTCGCTATAGAACAGGTTTTTCTTGGTAATGATTTTTAGAGGGTGTAAGATATTGATTTCTGGATCATGTGCCAGACCTCAGGCGCAAGGTTTAATAAAAGTGGAGCGCATGGCAAAAAGTTCATCACTGACTGGGTGTACAATATGAATAACACTTGTATTGCGCTCTGTGCCATGTTGCACCGGGTGTGCGATAGGGCCCTAAAGCTGTAGGGCCCTAATTTTAATGATGGACAAAAATTTGCTAATTTATGGTTATGGTTATGGGACTTTGCAGACGCCTTTGTCCAAAGCAATATACTAAACAACAATGTCAATTCTATAAATAGCCTAATAAAATAAGCAATGAAAATGGTGGGAAAAGCAATAATAAACAATTGTCCATTCAATCAATAATATAAAAAACAATGACATGGTAAGACTATATTAAGGAGAATATCAATAATAAACAATAATTTCAAATTAATCAACAGCCTAATGGAAATAAAACAATATTATACAAACCATAACGCATAAGAAGCGCTTCAAGAACTAAGTGCATGTTGAACAGGAATGTCTTTAGACCCCTCTTAAACGACCCAAAACTACCACAGGAACGGAGAGCACTGGGCAACTCATTCCACCAGCATGGAACCACTGAGGAAAAGAGTCTTGAATTAGATCTAGTGTTTATGACTGGTCGACATAACAGACGCTCATCAGAATACCACAGTGGGCCTTTGGGGGTGTATGCCTTGATTAGATAGATAGATAGATAGATAGATAGATACTTTATTGATCCCTGGGGGAAATTCAAGGTCTCAGCAGCATACAGACAACACAAACACATTCTTTAACAGCAGAAAGAGTAATTAAAGTATATAATATAAAAACACAACTAAGCAATAAGGACAGTAGAAGATAATGAATATGCTAAATATACTAAAATACAAATTATACTAACTAACACTTAACCCTTAGAACCCTAAGCTGTTTTTAGGGCATTTTCACTACCTTTATTCATAAGGATTTATTCTGGTCATTGTAAGTGCCACACACACATATTTTATATATTGTTTTTTTCAGCAGCGTCTAGGCTATCCAGCATCATTTCATGTATTAGTACTAGCATTGATTTTATTTTGATTTTTAAAGAATTAAAATATAAAAAGCATATTATAAAAATTCTTATATTTCGACATGTATCTCACCACAGCAAGCTCATAGCTCTACATGCATTTCATGTGTGTGTAGGGCAGACTGTCCTGAATCGAGCAATATAATTGCCATGTTGGAGAAATACTCTGGGGCTGAGCAATTTACAGAAATATGTGGTGTGTTACGGAAATAAATGTCATTTTTTATTTAGTGATGAAAAATGACCTTTTTGTGCTCCATATCTGTGACACGAACTGATCTGACCTGACTTGACCCGAGGTTGCGTGTTAGCGTGCCTATGGTGTATCCACTCATAATGATTCTCAACTTTTTACTGCATTGCCATGAACAAAGTAAAGGCCAAAAAGGTGTTTCTTTGTTGAACAAATTGGGATGCAATATGAGGCTCGAATTGGATGCCATGCAGGAATTTGCTAGGATCTCAAAACCGGATTATGAACATGCTTTGCCATAGAGAAACACACGATAGCGTTGGATTATAAACATGCTTTGCCACAACAGACAAAAACGTGGGGTAAGTCCAGCTATATGAAATTATTATTTTGCTGTCACTCCGTCTGTTTTATAACCCAGATCAAATGATAGCTCTGAGTCTCCTCTTTCATCTGACATGCGTGGCATAGGAATGGGGTAAACATCAGGCTGCACAACTGTATTTACTGTGCAGCGATAGTCACCGCAAATTCTTAAGCTGCCATCTTTTTTAACTACTGGGACGATGGGTGTGGCCCAGAGGCGATTGCTTTAAGACTACAGGGAAGGCTCAGCCTCCTCTAAAATATCACGGAAAATCGCATCAAATAACACTATTACATTAGCTTCTAGCCTACTATTCCAACTAGAACATGCTGAAAACATGTTCATCTTCAGAGTTTGTTGCAAGGTTAAAAAAGGTTTTGTCGGTCATGATTTTCATCTTGCTGTGATGACACGATCCATCAAAAAGTTTGTTCACTGGACTTTTCAATGGTTACAAGTGGGTTGATCTAAGGTTTTGTTTATTGGACAAGCGCCACAAAATCCTCATTTCCAGGGAAGCCTGGCGTCTCTGGGAGTGAATGGGACAGTGGGATGGCCTGGATGCCGAGCTTCTGTATGATTATTGGAGGAACCGTCATAGAGGCTGGACTCTTTTTGATTGACAGCATATGTCGCGATCTGACAGGAAGTGGTTCAAGTTCAAGGGATGCGTTAACGTTAGTGTTGACAGGTGAAGTCGAGAGGCAACCCAGATAGCAAAATGTATTTGGCCCGGAAAACGGACCTGGGCCGGTGTCTTTGGCACAACGGGCCAATACTGCCCAAGATCCGCTTTCATGATCTGGGCCCAGCTCTGGGACGGCTCTTGAACCGATGTGTTTTTATTTCATGGATCCGGCCAACCGTGCAAATTATCGCCATGATCTGGGCCAGATCCGACCAGATAAGTGTTCGATAGTATGCATTGCGGCCCTTATTTGGGCCAAATGTGCACTTTATCATAATGATCTGGGCCAGATCCGGACCAGATGAGTGTTCGATAGTGGCATTATGGGCCCTTATTTGGGCCAAATGTGCACTTTATCATAATGATCTGGGCCAGATCCAGATCAGATGAGTATTCGATAGTGCCGATTATGCCCTTATTTGGGCCAAATGCGACCAGCTCCATTTTACGCCTGGCACCCATTTGTACTATATAGTCAATGTCACTAACAAATCAAGGAGTTACAGTATTTGTTCAGAATTTCAAGCTTTAAAAAGTTAAGATTGTCAAATGTATAAAGGATTACTAATAAAGCTTTTAAACAGTAACATCCAATACCCCTAGTTGAACTCAGTAGCCAGTAGTTTGATCATATATATATTGAGTGTTAAATTATCAACATCTTGGAATAAATTATCTAAAAATCAAAACCTTGTACTAATGTATTTCAGAAAAGAAGCACAAATTCAAAATTTTACTTTTTTTACTTTATTAAATTTCATTTATCACACACACTTTCCCTCTCAATTTATTACACACACATATGTAGCATGCACTGGGTGGTGGGTGGATCTTGTCCTTACTGCCCTGTTGAGACAAGAAAGGCAAATCAGCACACATGACAATCCTTGGCTAATGCTTCCTTTACAAAATGACATTACTCAACATTATCAAGATAGTTAATGATTTGAGTTGAATTTGAGAATGAATGATTTGTGATGCAGTGTGTAATGCTTCCACTAGATTGGAAATGTAAAAAATCTTGTTTGAGAAAGATGACAAGTCTTAGTCTTGGAACAAGAAAATTTGAAAAAAAATGTGAAAATGGAGGGTACAAATTAGAAGACAAAGTGGAACGCCTATTTCTATCCCTGTTCAAACAATTTAAGCAAAAACAGCTGCCCACATTCAGCTTTTAGAGAGACAGTTATCTTTGATTATGAGTGCATCACCGGGGACTAATTTCCAAATGACGCATTGTCCGGCCATACCTAACGAGAATTTTAATCCTGATAACACCTTTATGTAATATATTTTTGGTTTTGAGTTTTAAATGTCAGAAACATAGGCTAAACAGTGCTACAAGACTTACACTTTACCTTACTGAAAGGCAGGATTGCAGACAGGGCACGCCTGAATTCACGCCAGTCACGCCACCTCAACGGGTCCTGGGGCTTAAGACAGACATTTTATTAAATATCTTTTATTTTATATCCTTTATATTTTTTCTGAATGACTGATATTTATGACAGCACACTTTATGCAGATTAGCCTATAGCCTAGGCCTACTATTTTTATTACAACTCTACCTCCTTTAATTCAGCTGTCTGGTTGAAGCCTGGAAATGTTGTAAACAAAGTAGCATAGTTGGCTAGTTTAGCCTATCATAGTCTACTGATTGGACTGTTCAGTTTCCCCATGTGTGTTGAAGTTTCAAGATAATACTTGTTCTCCTTTGGGACAGGTCCTTTGGGAAACGTTGGTATTGAGATGATCAGTCAACTTCAATGCAATTGTTTTAAACAAATATGTGCAGCAATGATAGCTAATGATGCTAAGCTTGATTTAATAGTAATTTAGCTAGTCGTCTTATAAAGCCCTTGCTTTTCACGACATTGTGAATGTTTTTATTTAAGTCGCTACAAGTGTTCATTGAGCAGTTGAGGGAGGGAGCTGAGAGAGAACGGGCAAGGAGAGGGTTTACTTATATAATGTTTGGTAAAGTTGCACACATAGTCTACAATGAAAGCAAGGAGAGGTATGAAATTATTATTTATTTATTTGTTTTGGACAACGTAGACTACCGATAAGTAAAAGCGGAGATGTGGGTTGCTTTTGGCGCCGCAGAAGCTGCAAAGCAGTGCGTGAAACACTAGAAAGGGTGTGTCGCGATTCTGCCTTTTCACACACTTGACACAGTATCGCGGATATGAATGTCGCGATTTGGCTCGAATCATTATATCGTTACAGCCCTACTGATAACACCTTTATGTAATATATTTTGGTTTTTGAGGAAATATCAGAAACATAGGCAAACAGTGTTACAAGACTTACACTTACTGAAAGGCAGGATTGCAGACAGGGCACGCCAATTCACGCCACCTCAACGCCTGGGTCCTGGGGCTGAAGAGACTGGGGAGGAGGGAGAAGGCATGATTCATTCGATACTTGGATACCCGCCTGACAGCATAAAAATCGCTTATTTTAACATACTAACACGTGATCTCACAACATAAATAACTCGCCAACATCCCAATTCGTTCCATTGTTAGGGGACCTGAAACCGGGTCTGCTCCGCTCTGTAAATTTTCATGGTGGAATACATTTAATAAGTCGACTAATCGCTGCAGCACTACAAAGAATCTGTCACTGTTTATGTTATAACTAGATTGTAACTCTGTAAAGTGTTTTCCATTGCTGCTGTTTTTCTCAACCACGATTACCACGAGTTTAAAATGCCCTCCCGCTTATGTAGTCAAGATGGCACTTTCGAGGGCTTAAAAGATTCTAGGAGTGAAATATGTAGACTATCCAGCCGCTTCCGCTCAGCTTTTAGAGAGACCGTTATCTTTGATTACGAGTGCACCATCGATTAATTTCCAAATGGCGATTGTCCGTCGTGACAAACGAGAATTTTAATCCCCTGATAACACCCTTTATGTAATATATTTTGGTTTTGAATTTTAAAATGTCAGTAGGCTAAACAGTGCTACAAGACTTATTACTTACCTTACTGAAAGGGAGGATTGCAGACAGGGCACTTCCCGTCACGCCACCTGAACCTCAGTCCTGGGGCTGAAGAGACGGGAGGAGGGAGAAGGCATGATTCATTTGATACTTGGATACACGCCTAGACTGCTAACTGTATAAAATCATTATTTTAACATACAAACACGTATCTCACTACATAGAACACATCTCAATTATTTTCTGGCTTACAGAGGATGCGGAAGGCGTTAAGGAATCAGGCTAGCATGCTAGCCTGGAAATTGTGAGTTAAAATCTCAGCCTAAGTTGCTCTAAGGGGAGACTAGCCCTGAAGTAACAAGTAGAATTGACCAAATTAAAGTCGCTTCGGATAAAAGCGTTGCTAAATTAATTTGTACATGGCTAAAATTAACATTTCATTAACCCTTGCTTACCCCAAAAGCTAACGTTAGCTAATTGTCCAAGATCAGTTTAAAGTAAGCGAAACGTCAACAGGATCCATTAACATTATATGAAAGCAAAAATAATGTATTTCATTCTAATATAGTTGAAGCAAATAGGCTTACCTGAAACAAATCAAACGAACTCTTCTTTTCACTGGCTCTCGTGTTCACCAACGCCTCCGTTAACGTCTAACTCAGCTCTGGCTGCAGTAAGGCAGGTCGGCGAAATCATTAGAACTAAAAATTGGCTTGCGTTTCCTATGACTGGCATTATCAGTTGTGACTAGGGTTGCCAACTATGAGAAAATAAAATAAGGAACATCCCGTGCGAAACCGGGCGGGGAGCGGGTGGTGGTCAGACAGGGGGTCTGGGGTCCCCAAAATTTTGGATTGTGGATGTGATTTCCCTGCATTCTGGTGCATTTTGGAGATGGCCAATGCCTAGGCCTACCAGGTTTTTTTGTATTATTCATTTATTTCATGTCAGTAGCCTACTGAAGTACAGAATTTATTTCAACATTTATTTCATATTAATATGGAAGAACAATAAGTAGTCTGCAATAGTAGTCTGCAATTTATTTCATTTATTTCTTTGGAAGAACAAGAAGTGAGAGATGACAACAATTAGTGAAAATATTATACTGTACAATACAGCGAAATCATTCTCGTGTTGTCATGGAACCGAGCGGAAGTTACCGTTAACCAATGTGGGTGTGGCCAAAGAAGCAGAGGCAGTAGTGAAGATGGACAGCAATTTATTATTCGGCTTGGATCGAACAACCAAGCAGAAGAGTCCATAGAAAAATGCACAGAAAAAACGTTAATAATAATCTTACAAAATTGCGATATTGAACCAGTGTGAAAAATCTGAACCAGTATGAAAAATCTGCTTTAGCATCTAATCTTGCGATATTGAACCAGTATGAAAAATCTGCTTTAGCATCTAATCTTGTGATATTGAACCAGTATGAAAAACCTGCTTTAGCTTCTAATCAAAATACAGCGGCATTTATTTATTTCTTCCATTTATATTTCTTTTGCTCCCTGGCAGCGGCTAGTAGTTGCTTGTCAGGAATTACGGCACTGTGAAACTGAGCACAGGCCACGTCAAAATTGAGGGTGATTGCAAGTTCGCTCTTAATAAGCTCAACAGAGCACTTGTTCCTAACATCCGACCACTTATTTTTTCATCAGCGAGAACACTCTCTCTACATAGCCAGTAGATGGCGGAATGCTTAGTATGAATGAGACAACAGCCTGCATGTTAGGCAGGGATGCTGGCTGTAAAACTGCCATCCACCTTTGAGCTGTTCCCTTTGGTTCCCAATCCTCCTGAGCAGCAAGACGTGTAAGGATTACGTTGGCAGCAATACATTCATCGTAAAGGTTGTCCATGTTGAGGTTCAGCCTGGAAAGATTCAGGTTTTCGATGATCTTTGCCATGTCCTCAAACAGGATCTTGCCTGATGTTAAACAAAGAGGCTGCAGGTGGAAAAGCCAGTTGGACTCAGAAAAATCAAACCACTTCTCAATGTATGAGATGGCGGTGTTGAGGAAAGCGGTAAAATCGCTTC
Source organism: Alosa alosa (assembly GCF_017589495.1). Lineage (NCBI taxonomy): Eukaryota > Metazoa > Chordata > Actinopteri > Clupeiformes > Clupeidae > Alosa > Alosa alosa. Next base: position 14,418,484 of record NC_063201.1, read on the forward strand.
TGGCAACATCGGCATCCTGTTGATTCAGGCGTTGGATCTTCTGCCTCGTCAAAAAACCATAGAACTGGTCTTCTCTACGTTGACACAGTTTCCTTCTGAAAGATGACATGATTTCATAGAGGTCCGCAGATGTGGTGTTATTTCTCTCCAACCTTTTAACCACATCCTCAAAGATTGTGAGGATGTTGTTGCAGAAAAGGAGATAGACCTCCACCTTGTCCGGCTCGTCCTCTTCTGAAGTATCAGCTGATATTTTGAGGAGGGATCGAAGGTGTCTTGGGCAGTCCTCTCCCATGCTGATGAAATACCTCTTCAATGGAGTCCAGCTCTGAAGAAGTCTGGTGATGGCTGGATTCAATGACAGCCATCTTGTAACCACATGGCGCAGGACTTCATGAAACTCCACATCGCAGTACTGGAAAAAGTCCTTAAGGCTCTCTCTGCGTTTAGCAGATACAGAGAAGAAGCTGAACACTTTCAGTACCACATTCTCAACATCCACAGAGAGATGGTCAAGTGCATGTTTGATTGTGTTGTGCACAATGTGGGCATGACAGTTTCCTTTCATGAGCTCTGAATTGGATTCCTTCAACTTTTTGTAGACAGATTTGTGAATTCCATAATTGACATTCGTGTTGTCTGCACTGAATGCGGACATATTCTTAAATGAGAGTCCTAGTTTTCAAAGGAAGAACTATGGAACTCACAATCCCCTCTGTTGATTCATCTGGGTTTTCAAGAAAATCAATTAATTTATTTGTGACCCCGCTCTCAGGAGAGAAATACTGCACAGCCAGAGGAAACATTTTCCGGTTCCCCTTGTTTGATGCATCTGTTTGCAGTGAGAAATAGCATGGACATGGAGCACTTAATTTGCAGATGACCTCCTCAATTGCCTTAGGGAAAAGGACGTCAGTTACTAAGGCCTCTGCTTTTGTCCTCCCACAGGACATTTTCTTTGCTATGTTGGAATCACATAATGTCCGTTGGGTCAACTTGAGAGCGCAGTCCGAGCTGTTATAACTCAGGTTGTGTTTCACAGTGTGATACACATGAGTTAGTTCTGCAGCAGTCACCTGTTAAGAAAAAAAAATGTCACTGTATGTATTTATTTATTTACTATTTATTCACACCTATTTATTTACTATTTATTCACACCATATTTATTTACTATTTATTCACACCATATTTATTATCATATATGTGTCATGTAAAAAAAGCAATGTCACTGTTTGTATCTATTTATTCAGTATACTCACTCAACTCGCACACATGAACTTAATAGATATTACTGGACTTTAAATAGCCCATGTACATAAACCCCCTCCCCATTCTATTTATTTCTTAATATAATTATTCTGCCTCATAGTCATTATCATTCTCCCCATCTCCACCAATTCACAGTAAAGTTGTGCAACCAACATAATTTCACTACATGCTTACAGATGTGTATCTTTTTGTATGTGACAAATAAATATCATTGTGTCCTTGTATGTAGGTATTAGTTTTTATGTAGAAGTAATTAACTGATGATGACAAAACTTCTAGGCCTATGGCATACTCTTACTTAATCTAACTGAAAATTATAATTGTATTGCACATACCAAGTCAGCCTCTGGTGAGGTAGGGCGGATAAGGAACCTTGACAGAGCTCCATCCCCCTCTGCTCTCCTCTGCCTCTCGCTCTTCTGGTGATTGTCACCTGCTGCGTGCTGTTTCAGGTCACACACGCCACCATGTGAAATAGAGAAGAGCCGACGGCAGATGGTGCAATTTGCCTTGTACTCGTTCTCCCTCACGCCTTCTGCCCAAGGGAATTCGCTTCCCATTCGATCACGATATCGCTGCATACGCCTTTTGGTTACCGGAGTTTTGGGACGTGGCCATTGTTAAATTTTTCTTGTGAATCTCGCGCCTGTTTTTGACAGCGTTGCCACGATACATGATAAACAATTCATGAAACAACCTATTACAATGCAGAACAGCGCCATTCTAGAACCTTTCGCGGTGCGACGTGCGAGTGATATTGACACAGACCAACAGGGACCCGCTGGCCACTGCTGCTTTGAGAAACAGTAAAGTGTCGTTTATGGTAGAGGTTTTTAGTTTTTTTGTGTGTGTTTTTCATGGTAGTGTGTGTGCGCAGTGAGCAGTTTCTCATAAATACGGAACAAAGTGCGTTCCGTAAGAGTTCAATACGGAACACCTCTTTCAAGCTTCGGATACGGGACGAATCCGTATTATACGGAACGGTTGGCAACCCTAGTTGTGACTGTGCTTCCTGCCCCCTGGTGTCTGATCCGGGTCAATGTCTCCATCACGACAGTAAAACAGAGGTGACAGTTACACGGATTTGCCAGTTTGAAGGCGGAGTCTGTCCGGAGTCTACTGCTATCTGGGAAGGCAAGTTGCTGCTCAAATTCTCATAATTTGGGAGCAATACAGTCGGTTTCTATTTGTCTTTGTAAATAGCATACTGTAAATAAAACTGTAATGTGGAGTTAGCCTACAGAGTTTGTGGCTTTTGTTTCAGTTGTGTATTTAGGCTAAGCTAGGTAGCGCGCTATATATAACGGTGTAGGCTACATGATGCCATGCCAACTCTATAGCCTACTGTTTGGCCTATTCTGGGTTTTGGGATAATTTTTGCCCTCAAAGAACAATATAGCACCTCAATAATATTAATTTAATAATTGACCAGTTTTATCAGAGCCTCCCCTGTTCCAAAGAGCAGCAATCGCTGGTGTGGCCCACCTCGAGTGTCGCACTGGTTCAAAAATACCTTGAGCTACTGGCTTGTCAAGCTCCTCGTCTAGCTTTGGCCGCAGGGAAAAAGGCACGGAGCGTGCTTTAAAAAACTTAGGTGATGCTGTCGTATTAATATCAATGGCAATTGCAGGGGTACGTGAGGCTCCGAGGTCCTGAAAAAGTTCTGCATATTCCGTTAGGATGGGCTCCAGAATCTGCTGATGTGACCTGAGGAGGACTAGTGATGTTTCAAGGCTACAGTGTATTACGAGGTTTGCATAGGTGACGGCTGTAGGAAGGGCGGGAGCGACCACCGAACGTAGTGTGAAATATGTTGCAGCCCCACAGACGCTAAGCAGAATAGCGCGTCGTTTCTCCTCCTCCTGCTACGTCGTTAGCCAGGAAAAAAAACATTCTAATCGCTTAATATACTCTTCAATGGAATTGAAGCCTTCATCAAACTCTTCTATACGACCCAGCATGGTCATGGTGATTGTCGTCACTCACAGATTGATGCCGGACTGTAGACTATTGAAGGTTGATGATTACCACGAAAAAAACTTTGTAGATTCGGATCCGCTTCGTCGCCAGTGTAAGATCTGACACAGAGTCTAGAGAGATAGTGGTAGTAAACAAACTCTTTACTTAGAACTTGACCAAAATAATCACAGCATGCACAACTCAAGGGCTACCTCCAGTTCCTCGGTTAAACATAACATCACATCCCATTACTTTTAGTCTCGCCCAATGAGAGCCCCATTAAGGATTCACCGGAGAGCATGCACCTAAACATAAATCTCAATACATTACATAAACTACCAGTGTTTTTTCAAAGTTCTCAATGTCTCGTTTTAAATGTCAAGGCCCTCGTAAGTCTACCAGTGAAGTATGGAGCTACTTTGAGCCTCGTAAATGGTGTAAAACAGTGATTTATTTGCATGGCTGGGCTGATGCCCGAGGCACCCCCATCGAAAAACTGTTTCAACACACGTAGGTCAGTATTACACCGGAATTCTCCTTTAATCTTTCTAGATTACCAGGGTCTGGATTTTCCAGGCTAAGAATGTCCAACTCATTCACAAAGTTGTCCTGGAGGGCGATAAAAAACCACCAAGTATAATTTGTATGGCTCAGTTATCATGATGGAATGATATTCAAACGAACTGTGGACCTGAGCAGGCAGCAACTGTGTAAACCTCCAATCATCAGAGACGAGAAAGCCTGTCCAGCCTCCTCTACCAGACGAACGACTGGTATGCGAAAAAGCATAATTGGTCGACAACGCTGCAGGTGTGGCAGTATTCTCTGGCCTAATCCACGTCTCTGTAAGCGCAAGCAATTGAAGAGATAACTGTGTAAAGGTGTTTGAGTCGTGACTCACTCGGATCTTTCACCCGTGTCTTTAAATTAACCCATGAGTCGCGAGTCTCTAGTATCATTAACTCAGATCAGTTGAGTATACTAACCTGGCAAAAACCTGGTTTCAAATCATGGAGGATCCACATCCAACATGAGAAGGCACTTAAAAATGAAGCACCCCACTGCACTGCTTGAAGTAGGACTGAATTTCCTTGCGATTTAGCAATACTGACTCAAGTGACTCGTTTAACCCGGATCATTACATTACATTACATTACATTACATTTGGCTGACGCTTTTTTAACCAAAGCGACTAACAACATGGTAAACAGTAAGTTTTAGAACAATTCTCACAATTTTAGGACAGTTTAAAAAAAACACATTAGAGTACAGTAAGAATAAGTGCGTCAGTGAGTGCTGTATTTTAACAGTTACTTGTCAGTTTAATGGCTGGTGAGTGCTAGGATCAGTAAGACTTGTTGTAAGTGTTTCTATGAGAGTAGATGTTCTCTAAAGAGCTGGGTCTTCAGGAGTTTTTTGAAAGTGGAAAAGGATGTCCCTGCCCTTGTAGGAACTGGCAGTGTGTTCCACCAACGAGGAACAACAGATGAGAAAAGTTTGATTGGCTTGAGCGTGCGGTGGTAGAGCTAGGCGTCGTTCGGTCAGAGGGCGCAGCGGTCTGGAGGTAGTGTAAGTCTGTATGAGGGCATTCAAGTAGGTGGGAGCAGAACCGGAGACTACTTTGTAGGCAAGCGTTAGAGACTTGAATTTGATACGGGCCGCCATAGGTAGCCAGTGTAGCTGGATGAGCAGCGGGGTAACATGTGCCTTTTTTTTTGGGTTGGTTGTAGACCAGGCGGCGCCGCCCGCGTTCTGGATCATCTGAAGTGGTTTCACTGCGCAGGCTGGGAGACCTGTCAGGAGGGCATTGCAGTAGTCGAGTCGTGAGATGACTATTGCCTGAACCAGAAGTTGGGTAGCATCTTGAGTCAAGTAAGTCCTGATTTTCCGCATGTTGTAGAGTGCGAAACGGCATGACCGGGCGACTGAGGCAACATGATCTGAGAAGTTTAGTTGGTTGTCGAGAACAACTCCAAGATTTCTTGCAGTCCTGGTCGGTGAATCAGACAGGGAGTCAAATTTGATGTTGATGTCGTGGTGTATGGTAGGTTTAGCTGGGATGACCAGCAGTTCAGTCTTTGAGAGGTTCAGCTGGAGGTGGTGTGCCTTCATCCATGTAGCTATGTCTGAAAGGCAATCTGAGATCCGTGCTGAAACCAGGGGGTCGTCAGGTGGAAAGGACAGATAGAGCTGTGTGTCGTCTGCATAGCAGTGGTATGAGAAGCCGTGCGAACGGATAATCTGTCCCAAGGAGGTGGTGTAGATAGCAAAGAGGAGGGGGCCCAGCACTGAGCCCTGGGGGACCCCTGTGGTGAGATGGTGAGGTGCAGATAGCTGACCAAGCCATGATACGTTAAACGAGCATCCTGTGAGGTAGGATTCAAACCAGGAGAGAGCAGCTCCGGAGATTCCCATGTCAGCGAGTATAGAGAGAAGGATACAGTGATTAACCGTGTCAAAGGCAGCCGATAAGTCAAGCAGAATGAGTACTGATGATCGAGCGGTCGCCCTGGCTTCTTTTAAGGCTTCTGTTACAGACAGCAGAGCCGTTTCGGTAGAGTGGCCGCTTTTGAACCCAGACTGATTTGGATCCAGAAGGTTGTTCTGTGAAAGGAAGTCAGAGACCTGTTTGGAGACTGCTCGTTCAATGCCTTTGGATAGGAAAGGCAGTAGTGAGACAGGGCGGTAGTTCTCGACTTGAGCAGGGTTGAGTGAAGCTTTCTTAAGTAACGGTGTTACCCAGGCCATTTTGAACGCTGTTGGAAATGTGCCGGAGGTTAGCGAGGCATTGATCACATGTGTGATAGCTGGAGCGATGGTCGGGCTGATGGACTGAAGTAGGCTCGTAGGTATAGGGTCCAGCGAGCATGTGGTAGGACGGCTGCATGTCAGGAGTCTGGACACTTCACTCTCGGAGAGGCGTGAATGCTGAAAAAAGATGTTCCAGCAGTCCCTAGAGGTTGTAGGAGGCGGTATCTGAGTCAGATGCGTTGAGTGGGCATGTAGAGAATTGACTGCTGATTGCCGCCACTTTGTTTGTAAAAAATGAGGCGAGGGTATCTGCAGTAAGGCTGGATGGAGGAGGAGGCAGCTGAGGGTTGAGTAGCAATTTGAAGGTTGAGAAAAAGTTTTCGAGTGTCTGTAGCACTGTTGATTTTGTCATTGTAGAAAGCAGTCTTAGCAGCAGTGATGCTGGCTGAGAAGGAGGTCAGGAGTGTCTGGTAGTTTTGAGGTCGTCAGCTAGTTTGGATTTGTGCCATTTCCTCTCCCGCGGCTCTGAGTTTGGTGCGCTGCGCATCGGAGGGTATCATTTAGCCATGGATGAGAATGTTTGGATCGAGCTGGCCTTGTGGTAAGAGGGCACAGCTCGTCTAGACACGAGGTCAGTGTGGAGCAGAGCGAGTCAGTGGCTTCATTAACCTCCAGAGAGGAGAAGGTGTTGAGTGGAGGTAGACCGGAGGCAACCACAGAGGAGAAGTGCGTTGGAGACAGGTTCCGGATGTTGCGGCGGAACGTGACTATCGGCTGAGGAGCTGGAGGCTGTTCTGTCAGGCTGACGTTGAACTGGATGAAGAAGTGGTCAGAAAGATGGAGAGGCGTCATCATGAGGGTGTCTGTGCTGCAGTTCCGAGTGAAAATCAAGTCAAGGTCTTTGCCAGCAGGCCTATAAACTGGATCAGTTTAGTGAGTGACTCAGAATAACCCGGATCCTTAAAAGGAATCGAGTTTGACAGGCCTATAAACTGTGAGGCCAGAGCAGGAATGAAGTCCGCTTTACTTACTGCAGATGGGCAATTCCACAACCCCACAGCAAAAAAAAAAGTAGGACGAGCCTGCTGAGCTGATTGTTGCCTTTCAACATCAATGCGCTTATTAACCTGACCGGATAGGGATATGTTGAAGGCACATTATTAGACGGATTATCAGATAACAAGACAAGGTGAGACAAGAGTGAAACTTATCTGAAAGGTGCCTTGCTTGTGTCCTTGCTCGGTGGACTCGTCGCAGGTAGACTCGATTCGTCTTGACAAGAGTAAGATTTCACACGAGGACGCTGCACACGAGCGCTGACGCTCCAGCACATGCTCCAGCACAATAACCAGGCTTTAAATGCTAGTCCTAATATTGATCACGCGGAAAACCACCCTCTCTAAAAACTCACGACACCAAGCCAGTCTAAGCGCAATTAAACAGACGGGTAATGAAAACAATATCAACTACCACTACCTAGTACTGCTAATAACTTAATTTCGCCCCAATGAGGCTATGTAGAAATGTGTTGCAATTTCAAAACCGGATTACTCAGGAACCACTTATTGCACAGAGGCATGCTATATATCCTCGTATTCGGTACGGTTTGCTGTTTATTGTGATATTGGGTTTGCCACGTGTTGTGTGAAGGGTTAGTGAAATATTAAACCGAGAGTAATGGGTGTGCACTGTGTGCAAAATGCAAATATGATTAGCTTAAATTGCACGTCGGTTCAATGTTAATTTTATCGCGAACCACTTATCACAGCAACTTATATCATGGCGCTAATATCATTGGAAAGCTTAGATTCCGCACGTTCACATGATGTGTGATATCATATGTAGGCTATAGATTTAGTTTAGTTGAACCTCATCTGCCAGGTATTTGACCTACCAGGTTGACACTTCAGCGTGAAAAATACTTAATAATACTCAAAGCATACCTGAAGCCGGGGAAATGCGGGGGGAATGCGCCTGGGATGGCTTCTGAAGTAGCATCGCAAATTAGAGAAAATTTAGAAAATTCCAGACGGGGTGCTCTTGAACCCTCTCACCGTCTCTGAAAGCATAACCGTGGCTCAACAGTTGGATCTATAGATAGGCTAAACTCATTTTTCAGGCATCTGACCGACCGGGTTGACACTTCAGCGTGAGAAATTGGGGGTGTGGCGTGTGAGTGTGTGAAACTAATCAAATGCGTGTGTCTCACGGCCAATGCGTGAGAGTTGGCACCTATGTAACTAGTTTATCAACTTGTATGACAATGACATCTTCATAAACAAATCCCTTAACAACACGTAACTCCCTCCCATACGATTTCTAAAAACTTACAGCAAGTAGGCTACGGACGCAGCTCCAGAAAAACCATGAGTTGAGTTCAGTAAAGCTAACGAGCCTACTTAGTCCAGCTACACTTAAAAATACCACCCCCACATTATTTTTATACTGTAGGCCTAACTGATGTTTGAGAACTTTGCATCATGATAGACTTTGCACTTTGCCCATCTTTTTAAAATTAGGCCCCATTATGTTAGGATTCTGTCTGTCTAGGCCTATCTGTTTTTTCCAACTTCCCTCTCTTCGTTGAGTACAGAGGATAGCTAAAAACAACCTCACAGGACAGATTATTCATTTTTACTATGTGGTGCATGCAAAAAGCTCTTTGCCAAGATTCCATCTGTGTATTAGATGTAAGATGTGGTTTTGGAATGCGTGTGCTTGTGCCTGTGTGTGAGCAAGTCCAGAGATGTCCAGAGATAGTCTTTTCATTGGTATGTTTTGAATCAATATCTAACTATAACTCACATTGCAGAAAAATAATTTCTGTCTGGAAATTCTGTCATAAATAACTGACCAATAATTTGTTATTTGAGCAGGAGAGAGCCAAGAGTACAACTGATGAACCTAATTCACATTGTACAAATTAAATCATATAAAGATGATTAAACATTCACTCGATCTTCCAAACCAGTCCTTGAGTGCAGTATTCCAAGCCACCATATATAGCAAGGCCTCCATGGCCTAGTCATGAAATTGTACATTAACCCCTTCATTTCCACTGTCTGATGTTCCTCTATGTCATGCTATTTGAAAAATCAATTTGGCTGATATAAAATGTTTGTATCATTCTACTTTTTTCATTTAATCTACAAATCATATGCAACCATGCAGTTGAGGAACAGCCAAGAAAGACATACACTTACAGTATCTTATAGCTCACCTAATGCACATACCTAAGGTACATTATCAAAATTAAAGATGGTACGTTATGTAAAATGCACATAAAAACAGAATGTGATAATCTGCAAATCTTGTAAACCCATATTTAGCTGCAAAAATAACCTAGACAACATATTAAGTGTTGAAAATGGCAAATTTGACTATTTCATGAAAAATATACTGTAAGCACATTTAACACGTCTACATCAACGTCAACATGTCTCCAAAAAGTTGGGATGGGACGGCCATAAAAGGCTGGAAAGGTTGTGTAATGTTAAAGACAACAAAAAAGAGGAATATTTCACAACTAGTTAGGTTAACTGCCACTATGCTTAGGTATAAAAAGAGCATCACAGAGAGGCAAAGTCTCCCAGAAGTAGGCTACATAATATCATTAAAATATTCAGAGAATCCAAAGAAATCTTTGAAAAGGGACAGTTGAAAAATAATATTGGATGGTTGTAATCTTTTGGACCTCAGATGGCACTGTATTAAAATCAAACCTGTTTACGTAAAGAAAATCATTGTATGGGCTCAGGAAAACTTCCGATAACCATTGTCTATGAGCACAGTTTGATACTCAATTCACAAATGCTAGTGTAAACTTTACCATGCACAATAAGAAAATGCATTTAGACATGATAGAGAAATGCCACCGTCTTATCTGGGCATGAGCTCATTTAAAATGGACTGAGGTAAAGATCCTTTGGTTAGACCAATCAAAATGTGTAATTTTTTTTTTGAACTCATGGACTCCTTTGGGCTAAAGAGGAGAACTATCTAACTATCCAACTTATCCAACTTGGTATAGTGCTCATTTCAAAACCCAGCATCTAAGATGGTATGGAGGCGCATCAGTGTCTATGGCATGGGCATCTTTCACATATGGCAAGACACAATTCTGAATGATGCACACAGGTTTTGAGCAATATTTGAGCAGTATATAAAGATACTGGCATCAACATCTTTTTTAGGGAATACCTTTGGGGTTGTACTGTTGATATCATCTTCAAATGAATTTTGATGCAATGGTGTCATGTGAAGGACCAATGACCACACCTTCTTGAATTTCCCCTGGTGATCAATAAAGTATCTATCTATCTATCTATCTATCTATCTATCTATCTATCTATCTACCTGTCCTTCACACTAGCCATCCAGCGTCAGAAGCTGAACATCTCACAAAAATGTTACACCGCAAAAATGGCATCAATAACTTCAAAAGACTCCAATTATCATGTAAGCAAAGTCTTATCAGTGCCATCTGGGCTGTTGATGGTGTTTGAAAGGTTTTTGAATGTTTTTGTGGAGGTAGCTTGGTTATTTTAAACAATTCTAGAATGCTTTCTAATGTTAAACAATTCTTTCACAATGCAATCATGGGCCTTGATGCTGCAGCTAATACTTTGTCCTCTAGAGGGCAGTCTACGTCTGATAATGAGGATGCTGCCGCTGACTGATCACTCTCAGGTTCGAAAGTGAGAGCTTCACTGTCCTTGCCCTGCGTGACAAGGACACAGACAGAGAACAAAGCTCAGGCCATGTCCACAGTTACACCGACTAAGGCACACCAGTGGATGGGGTCCAATGCATTTCTCTGTTAGCCTGGCGAGCCAGACCCACATTAAAATGTAGGGTCTGGGCACTCACCGTTCGCAGTGCTCAGTCCAAGGGGCGGGATAATCAGTTGTCTTTCAAATTCCCTCTGCACGCAATAGGATATTTGTTTTCAAGTAGCAGGGAATTCAAGCCAAACCGTTGCAACTCTGCCATCAATCATTATGTTAAGCCCACCAAACGACTCTGTACACGATTTCAATGGCCTGATTCGATTTCTGGAGCTCACAAGCCAACGGAGAGTTGCTAGACTAGCCCTGGCAGCAAATTTAATTTGCTGCCGCTAGGGGCGCGTCTAGATTTCTAGGCTATTTCTCTGTGGGAGTTATAAAAGACTGCAGTGGCCTTCTGTGGTTATGGATGCCCCATGGCAGAGACACATACAGGGTACCCTCTGATGCTTCACGATGACTCAGCCTTCATTGTGTGTGTGTGTGTGTGTGTGTGTGTGCCTCTCTCTCTCACACACACACACTCTCTTTATGTGTGTCTTCCTTTCTGTGTGAGTTAAACTACCTTGAAGTCTGACCACTGCACTGTTCTACTTGAGCTCAAAGAAGTGACCCAAGGTTAAAACCATCAGAGGGAGTTCTTCTCTCGGACAACGTGAAGCTGAGTGTGTGTGTGTGTGTGTGTGTGTGTGTGTGGAGAAGCAGAGGCAAGGCTGCAGGGGGAGCGTGAGGGAGGTCTTCTCTCCACACCTTCTGTCCCACTCTCATCAGAGGGCAGCTTTGTTCAGTGGTGGTGCCCCTCCATCCACACGGCTGGTGCCAGTGGGTCTTTATGAGGGCTTTTTCAGTCCCACACAAAGACCCTCGGAGGAGAGTCCAGAGAACGAGGGGCCATGGGTGAGGGGAGGCAAGGCTTTGTTCTGACTGAGTGGGAGAATGTCAGGGAAACAAAATGACACAGAGAGAGAGAGAGAGAGAGAGAGAGAGAGAGTGAGCAGAGCCAACAAACTTAAGTCTCCAAAAGGCCCAATAAGGTGCCCGCTTCCGAAAGAGAGAGAGAGAGAGAGAGAGAGAAATCACACGTTCACATTCACACATGGGTCTTTTCATGCATATCTGACAAAAACCAAGACCAAAAGAAGACATTGCAATAATACTTTTTATTTTTACAATACTTCTAACCAAAGGAGACTACACACGTACCTGTCAGTGACCAGCTAAAATGGTCAGGAAATAGTTAACCATCTAACTGGTTGCCTAACAAACTGCCCTAATGTTGAGTCACTTATTAGGGTGTATCCACACTAAGCAATCAGATATGAGAGGAGAAAGTATACCTGTAGCTGCATATTTAAGTGATGGCAATTAGACCAGTGGTGCCAAGTGCAGTTTTTTTTTATTAATGTATAACACATGATTAATAAAATTAGTTGATGGATAATGTTTGAAATAATTCAGTTATTAGTATGCAGAGCTTGCATGATGCAATGTTTTGAAACATTCTTTTTATAGCAGGTGAACTACGTACCTTTCTCAAGTGTTGGAGTCCCTTTCTCCTCCAGCTCTCAAAGCCTATTTTGTCATAGGGTGGAGATCAGTTTTAGTTTCACATTCATCACACAAGCACACAACAAGACATCTGAATAGACCTACCTGATAAGGTAACTGTAGTTATATTTATCTGTGTGCATTGCTTTTGTTTTATGGACAGACAGTGTTTGTGTTTGTGTTTGTGTGTGTGTGTTGTTAATAGAATATGGGGTTGGCTAAATACACAAGGATGGCTGCAAGACTGGTTAAGTGGTTTAAGGACGAGTGCGTTTGACAAAGGCCTTTTTTGAATACTATGTGAACTCATACTAGCTGCTTGGTATGCACCTGTGTGTCCTGGTTACTGGCGACAGCTTATACAGTCTGCCAAGCATGCAGAAGGTTGCTCACAAAACAAACCAACACCCTGCAAACACAACTCAAGACCAAATTCAACTTAAGTTCTATCAAAAGCATTAATCTTTATCTTATCTATCTTCTTTACACACTGAGCCATGTGGAAACACAGCCAGGACAAGCTATGATGCTCGTCATAAATTGGCATGAGTCCATACCATGTAAACACCCCGAAACGTAAACAGCATCATGTAGTAGAAACAGTGGACTCTGATCGAGCGGATCATCAAGTATGAATGAATAACAAAAGATGAAGGAAATATATCAAACAAAAATTAATTATGGTGTTATTCTAATGTGCAGCCTATTAGACAAGTAATAAAAGGCAAAACAAATATCATCAAATATCAAATATCACCTCAAGAAGGCATTTTTGCCGTGTGACTTTTAGGAGGCCATTTTCCACATTAGAAAGGAAAAGCTTCTCCCAACAATTTACCGGTAGAAAAAATATTTTCTATGTGCTTTATATATAGTTTAGGTAGCCTAAAACACACCCTTTACTGTTAAATTAAATTTAGGCTGTAAATTCCAGTGAAGTGTGCATTTAGTGAACTGGATTACTTTTGCTAATGCTCGCCACACTAACTGCACTTTATCAAACTGTTCACTATACAGTTCAGATGGCACAAAGGGATAATAATGCCTGTTAACCTTACATTTGCTCTAATATGTTTCATCCATCCATGTGCCACTACAAAAGAATATTCAGGACAAAATGACAAGGATAGCATGATACATCTTCAGTGGTTGTCTGTCTGCAAACGTATGGTTTGTTTTAGCAAAAGGGGAGAGAATATACAGTAAATGGACCCTTTGTGCACCTACACCTTCCCAATGCATTTGTGTAAAGTCAGTTAAACTCTTTGTATTTGTAAAACATCAAAACATTTGTGGTACCACTATTTATAAAAGTATGTGATATGTTTTTGGCTTTGGATGGGGTTACTTGCTGACTTTACCTTTAATTAGCCAAATGAGATTCACTATTATTGACCTTTCAAACAAATAAAGACAGTGAGTGAACCTTGACTAGACTTGAGACAGTTTGTAAGATGCATTTACTCTGGTCCTGAACACATCTCCCTATTTTTGTCTCTGGAAGGCATGAGGAATTTCCCACCACTCAGATAACAGCAATATTTTGTTCTGCAAAAGACCAAAATACTTTATTCATAGTGAAACAGTGTTTCTTGACGTAGATTAGGGCTTGTTCTATTGCAAAGTTAGCATGACATATTTTTTAGTTCAGCTTGCTTCTGTGCCAGAGGAAGTGGGTTGGCCAATATGACCCCATCACATTTGCACATGCAACAGGCCCCACAATATAAGACAGTTTCCCACAATATAAGACAGTATTTTGATTAGTACAATTCATCATATTCCAAGTATTCCAAGTGATTATGGGATTAACTGAGGAGTTGACAGTCAGAGGTAGGCCTACATGGATTCCATGTAAACTGGATATAGCTAATTCTGATTAATTATTTTGCAAGCAAATTCACCAGTCTGCCATACGAGAATACCATAGACAACGTAAAACTAAAAACGAACAGTTGGCCCTAAGGTATGCCTCTGAGACCTTATCTGGCCCCTGTTAAAAACAAACAAACAAACAAACAAACAAACAAACAAAAAACTGGTAAAACCCAAAGGTCTTTTATTAAATATAAAGAACAAATTCGACTGCACACCTTAGGTGCAGCAGTGAAATTCCAGACAGGGTAAGACATTCTCATAAAGATGATTTGTGAGTAGGCCTACAACGAAAATTGAAGAGTTGCAACAATATCTCCACTTAGACAATTTCACACGCACGTTCCATTACTGCAGTAGGGACTTAATTCCCTCTCCACTACCGGTTATCGCCTCAAGCCATACAGCAGCTCACTGGTTCCGCGCCAGATCCGTCCCGGAGTCACCTGCTATCCGGGTGCGCTCTGCATCAGCTCTCCGTGTGAACTGCCCTCCTCAAGCGTGCAGTATGTTAGGGGGTCACACCTCATCTCTGAAGCGCCGCGCCATTAATCCAATGGACACACAACCCACACAGCCTACCTTATATGTAGAGAAGGATGTTATGGATCTCTGTGTTTAATTGCTAAGGGCTTTCACCAGTGCTTGGATTCATCCTAGAAAAAGTGATGGTGGTCTATAAGGGGGAGAGACGAACACTATACGGGGACTTTGCAGCAGCCGACCGCAATTTCTGCACTACGACTCGCCGTTGTCTCTCAAAGCCTGCCTCTCGAATAGGAGTGGCCACTTAAACATTAAACGCGCCGGACACACATGTAAGCGCCTTTTCTCGCAGGGCTTTTACAAGTTTGTTGTTTTGGCTATCTGTAACAACCCGCAGAGTAAGATAGTGGAGCGGAACGCGTGTCCATATTCATGCATTTTTGACAGAACCACGGAAACCGGCAAGGCAATCACTGAAAGGTGGTAAGCTGAATCATTATATTACATATGCTAAACTACCTGTCAAGTTTCGCACCGTTAAATATCTAGCAGATTGTTTACCTCCACATTTTACATTTTCTACATCCCATACTGAATGGAAACCGATCTGACAGACAGTGATAAATTCGCAGAGCTATCTCAGGATTCCTTTGCTGTATAGCCATTTAGCCTACAGTATTCCATAAGAGCTCTGCTTTCCAACTGTCTTCAATAGCAGGTGTAGATGCTAATGCAGTTTGTGCTGCTAACCTTCAAGGTAGGATTACCCTCACACACATGATGGAACCTGAGTCATCAGATTGGGCTTTACATGACAAGCTTAAGCGAGGCTACTTTGTAGGCATATGCAGCATTTATACATAGACTGGTTCTGCAATCTTAGTATTTAATATTGGGCTACTATTGACCCTAACACTTAAATAATGCCCTAAGATGCCATTTGCCATGTCAGACATTCTGTTGGACTGTCAAATAATTTTACAGGCATAAAGGTGTAGCCTTTTGCTTTTCTTTTTGCTTTTCTGAAAGTGCCTCCAGACACTCAAAAGCCAATTGGCCACTCCGGATAATTGACTAGGCTATATTAATGGAAATGTCCTCCCATATGTAATGGAATGGCAATCATTCACTCTGGTGGATCTAAAGGGGCTCCAGGCTTCACTTTTAGTGAAAGGAAACAGATGAGATTATCATTTGCCTAAAGTTCTCCAGAAAACAAATGCTGATGATACACACTTTCTAAGCAATGTTGCTGGGCAGTGTTCCAGAGTATTGTTCTGGCACTTTCCCATTGATATTGGGCATATTGAGATTTTTTTTTCTCTGGAGAACTTTAATCATCAGTTGGCAATTTATCATGATCATCCAATGAGAATACATGGAACTGGTTATATGGTTACCCAGCAACATTGTTAACATTTTTTTTACACATGTTGTCCCATCACCTTCAAGAACATAGTAGTCTAAAATTGCTCAAAAAGGTGCCTTGTGCATCAACAGCTCAAGGGAGATAGAAGTGTTGATGAAGCTGTTCTCAGTGACTGGGCACTGGTATGACCCACAACCACACATTTTGCTATTAATAGCTAGAGCTAAATTTGATTCTGCCCTATCCCTTTCATTCTGGCATATTGATTTGACTATTTGACATACAGGAAAGGTGATGATCCATGGGGTAGCTTTTTGAGCAATGTTGCTGTGCAACCACATAACTGGTTCCTTGTGTTCTCATTACTACTACCTACTAATACTACTACCTACTAATTATTAAAATTCTCCAGATACTCATACAACAATATTCAGGAACACAGTTGCAACATTGCTTAAAAAGTCACCTTGTGCATCATCAGCTTAATGTACTGTGACTGGTGTGAGAGAGCTGGAGCCTATGATAAATAAACATTGTGTGGTCATTAACTGCTACATTCACAATTCCTGAGGTGAATGGGTGTACATGATATGTACTCTTAAAAGAAAGAGACCACATCTATTCATTGCTCTTTGTTTTCAAAGGCATGGTGTGTAGAGCTGCACTGATCCGATACTGATCAGAGATCAGAGAATGGATTGGATGCTGACTCAATTAGCTGAATGGTGTATCAACGGAGCTGATTTATGGGGACGAGGAAATGTGTTATTCTAGATTTACTATGTGCGTTACATACTACTAGACCATGCTATACATACTACACCATGCTATACTACACCATGCTATACATACAGTACTACACCATGCTATACATACTACGTCATGCTATACATACTACGTCATGCTATACATACTATGCCATGCTATACATACTACACCATGCTATACTACACCATGCTATACATACTACACCATGCTATACTACACCATGCTATACTACACCATGCTATACATACTACGTCATGCTATACTACACCATGCTATACATACAATGTCATGCTATACATACTACACCATGCTATACTACACCATGCTATACATACTACACCATGCTATACTACACCGTGCTATAATACACCATGCTATACATACTACGTCATGCTATACTACACCATGCTATACATATTACACCATGCTATACTACACCATGCTATACATACTACGTCATGCTATACATACTATGCCATGCTATACAGACTACACCATGCTATTAATACTAACCATGCTATACTAAGCCATGATATACATACAGTACTACACCATGCTATATATACTACACCATGCTATACATACTACACCATGCATTGGCAATGTGCCGGCAGGAGGAGAGTCAACCTAGCATGGAGGGAGCTGCTGCACAGGTTCAGCCATTTGGACATATTTTATGCTTGCTACACCTGCAAGCACTATGGCTGTTTTGTGATACCCGAAAAGCCAAAATGTTTGAGTGGTGTTAAATAATAATTGAACACTGACATCGGCTTGGTGCTTAGAGATCAGCCGATATCTAAAGCTTGTCCATATTGGGACTGGGACGGTGCATCTCCAGTGCTGTCTCATTCTGTGGCATGCCAGCATCGGCGTTCAGCCTCTGATGGCATGGCGGTGTGCCCTGAGCCCTTTCAGTGCAATGAAATTGCATGCCATAACTGTTGTTCACTGTCTAATACTCGTTAGTTGCACCAATGCTGACCAATGGTATTTGCATTTAGCGAGATAAACTGTTGTGCGAAGCTCCTTTCAGTATGTGCAAGACTGGTGCATTGTTGAGAGTGCTTTATTTTCATATGATATCACTCTCCCATGGGCACCAGATGTAAAACTCCTGCATAGATTATGAGCTTTTTCCAGATGCTATATTTCACTCTCTATTATTTTAGTACCTGCATGTAGAAGTTTACATTGCAGTATTTCATGCATATTTATTGAACATTTGTGTCTGGCTGAAAAGCTACTCTATAATAATATTTTGAAAATGCAGTTGTCTCCACTGAGGTGTTTCATTTTCCATTTCTTTTGCTCTTTGTTCTGAACATATAGAATGTTCACAGCGGTAGAGAGAGTTTGCATGTTCAGGTTAAAGTCCATAGTTGTCTGATAATTTCATCCCATTTATGATGATGTGGAATGTATCATAGCGATAGCAAATAATTCTGTCATTGTTTGATCTGTCACACTTTCATCTGATTTAGTCAACGTTTTCCTAACCTCACAGCCACAGAGCAGTTATATGGAAATGGTTCTTTAAATGTTTGACTTGCTGTCAGTGACAGGACAGAGCGATTAATTATCACACTGGCTTGGACAAACTCCTGGAGTCCTTTGGCAGATAGCATGTTACCCTCACACTGTGGCCTGTCTCATATTGACTAACACTGGAACACTGTCCGGTTTTACCTGTTTTAAACGTGATGATTGCCAGTTTTCCTGCTATCCCTCAGAGTCCCTGTGCCCCACTCAGTCCCTGTGCATCGAAATTAGTGAATTACACTGATCATGAAGATACATAAAGTAGTAGTGTGGCAAAACATCTGACTTTGCACTAAAAGCTGAAATGGATTCCCCCTTTAGGGTCAAACAACTTGCCACATTGTTAATGATGTGGATTACCAGAAAGAAGTCGGAAGTAGTGGTATACTATATACTGTAAATGGATTTATAAGTTAGGGACTGAAAAAGTCTGATGGTTTAGCGACCCGTATTGTGTAATCAATACATGTAGGGACAAGTGAGGATACACATCCTGTCAGTGAGTGTATTTACCTGAAGACACAGCGGTTCCATATTGTAGTATCTTTACATTGTTCATTGCATTATGATGTTAATTGTTATTTGAGTATATTTGGGTTCATCTTTGTTTTCATATGGTCATTTGGTCTGCATTTGTCTTTCTATCTCTCTGTCCATCTGTCTGTTTAATGGTATGTGTACAGTATGTCCCTATGTACAGTATGTTTGGATGTGTATCCACATACATGTGCCCATGTGTCTTACATGTAATGGATGTAAGAAAGGACATGAGTGTCCTTCACAGTCATGTAGACATAGATGCAGTAAAGCGACAGGTATTTAGCAGAGGCTGTTATCCAAAGTGGTTAAGGCGGCGGGTTCGGTAATCAAACCCAGACGAAAGGATTGATGGGTGGTGAGGCTACTGCTGCTGCTCCACCACACCTGCATTTTACATACCCTCTGCTCTGCTGTGGTCTGTGCAGGACATGGCGAGGCGGAAGGAGAAGCAGAGGGACTGGCCACTGCCCGAGGAGAGCTCCAGCGGGAAAAGCAGCTCCCCTTGCCCCGGGGACACTCTCCCCTGGAACCTGCCCAAGCACCAGAGGGTCAAGCGCTCCAAGTCAGCCTCTGGAGAGGTCCTGGACCCCGCAGAGAGGGCCGTCATCCGAATCGCAGGTGAGGCCCTGGGAGGACAGACACACACACGCATACACACACGCAGACACACACGCGCACAGACACACACACACAGACAGACAGAAGACACACACACACACACACACACACACACACACACACACATTACAGTGAATTACATTATGGCCCATTTCAGCCATCTCTGAGTACAGTGATCTCACCTCCCTGAGGAGATGGACATCCACCAACATGTTCACAGCATTAGGGCTGCTCCACACCTGCATCTCTGAAATATGAATGCTGAAGCTATAGCACAACAACACCACATCCCTGTGTACAATAACAAGTATGTTATTTACACTACTGATCAGTAAGAATATAAAACTAGAACCCTAGAGAGAGGCTCTGTATAAAACAATGCAACAAATACTGTAGACTAGAGAGATAGATCTTTTGTTCAATCAGTGTTTGTTGATATCATCAGTCAATCAAAATGTGTATTTTTATTATTTTGCATGTTACTGGTACAAGTGGTTACTGGTTATGTGAAGGTGAACTGTAGCGCTATGGGTGTTTGCACTATTTCTTTTTCAAACCCCAATGTGTGTGATTGTGTGTGTGTGAGTGTGTGTGTGTATGTGTGTGAGAGAGAGAGAGAGAGTGTGAGAGAGAGAGAGAGAGAGAGAGAGAGAGAGAGAAAGAAAGAGAGAGGAAGCAGTGAGGCTGTGTCAGCACCCCACCGCTGTTGTTTTCTGCTGACTTCTGCCCTGCTGGCCTGCAGGCCACATCACGGCCCAGACATGTGGCCATTCAGCTCAGCTCAATCACACTTAGTCATAGGTATGAAGGAGCCAGGGAAAACGTGCAGTACAATACTCACAGCAGCTCATCAGTCAGTTTTAGGCAAATTACCTATCTGTCCGTAGTGAGATATTTAAGTATGCAGGTCCATTTAGTTATGTTGGTTATTCTACTTGTCAGTTTTTTTCTAGTCTTACAAAAAAAGACTTTTGCTCCACATCCAAGGAATTGCTAGAATCAGGAGTTCTAGGCACACGTGCAGTTTCAATCATGCGTTCAAGTAGGTTGTACTGTATGTTATGAGTACTGCAGAGAGTGGCTGGTGAATGGCATTCTGTTTCTGAAGCTGACATGCAGGCTTGATGGAAAGGCAGTTATCAGGAGCATGTACAGTGTACATTCTAACTTTGTTTGTCTGGGGCCAGTTGCTCCTCTGCTATACTCATAAGGTGCAAATGTGAACATTTAAAGGGAAGTTCATCAAGAGTGTTGACCTTTCCCAAGCACAGGTCATATCCAAACCAACACATGTTGACATTTCTGTTCACATGTTAGTACATTGCACCATGCAAAAAGATAAGAGTTATGACTGACTATATATGGGGTACTTAACTGGTCTTTGACCAGTGTGTGTGTGCACATGTTGTGTTTTGAAAGTCAAGGCCTCTATAATTCCAGGCATTTAGCAGATTGAGTGGACCCCCCCAGTATCTCTCATAATCAGTGTTTTAGGACATAAGACATACCCCACAGTTTATGATTTAGAACTCTTCTGGTAAACTCCCTCAATTCTCCAGTCTTCATACTGTGCCTACAAACCAATATGTGATTGATGAGTCATGCTCATGCTGTGAAGATATAGGTGCACTGTAAACAAATGTATAGCTGGAGTCTGTGTTGCTGAGTCGTTAAAAACCATGGCTATCTCCTTAAGTCAGTTGGGTATATGTTACGCAACATGACAGCTAGCAGATGGAGGCTGTTCCCTGTGTTCTGTGTTCTGAGAGCTTCTTGCTGGAGGGGGATTATAGATGAAGATGAATGCATGAGAATGGAGATGCACATGAACACATGTTGGCAGACACAGACACACACATAGCTTTGGGAGGTTCTGGCCAGTTACCGTCACACCCACTAACCACACATCTCTTTAGCCAAATGGCGTAGCTTATTACCAGGTTATTTGAATATGCACACAAAACCCAGTGATGCCAAGATAGGACTGGCAGCCTCCTCATGACACCACTCCCTGTGCCACACAGAGCAATTAGACCCCAGCAGTGCCCCGTTGATTATTTTCTCACAGTAGAGACTCTCAGCGCTCGATATCGCTCACGTCAGCGCTAACGTGATTAAACGTAGCGCCAGTCTGGCTGTAGAGAAGCCTCAGGAGTGAACCTTACGGTAAACCAGCTGAAAGCAGGCTAAACGGAGCCGATCAATTATTTATGGGAGATGTCAGTGATCTCACCCGGCCCTCTTTCTTCCCATGGTTTGACGGGACAGGGGAGGGAGTGGAGATGCAGAGCGAGGGATACAGAACTGCTGGGACACACACACACACACACACACACACACACACACACACACACACACACACACACACACACAGACACAGACACACACACACACACACACACAGACACACACACACACACACACACACACACACACACACACACACACACACACACACACACACACACACACAGACACACACACACACACACACACACACACACACACACACACACAAAAGACAGTGGGGACTGCGCACTTCACTGAGAGTGAGATAGTGACAAGCCTGTAGGTGAAGCTATCCGTTTGTCATCAACAACACAATCTGAACTTAAGCTTAGCACACTAACTTAGTTTTCATGCAAGGAAATGGAACTAGAGCTGTTGATCATAGAACAGTTTTGCATTTCCTCCTGGTGATGATGTTGATCATGCATATTGTGGGGTCAGTGTGCTTTTAGTCCGAATTAATCTGAACAAATGCTTACATTCAGTTAATAACATTTGTGCAGATTTACAATAACCTCTATATTGTAGCCTAACTGACTGTGTGTTCTATGCATGGGCATTTAAATAGCAATTCTTTCTTTTTCCACTGGGTGTCAGTAGGCCTTCTTTGGGAGAACTGTCACAGGCTGAGATGCTAAGACCTGTTTTAGCAATTGGAAAAAAGTACATCATTATTGTTATGTGCTTGCAATTGCTCTTGGGTGGACTATGAATGTCCCTGTAGCGTGACTGATCCCATGTTCTTGGAATGGTGATTGTGGTTTACAGTCAGTAAAAAGTCTGTTTGAGAAGAATCAGTTGAATTCTCACAGTACTCCTTCGGTAATCAGGTAGGGTGTTTAATATCCATTTCGTATGTGACTACATCAATGCACAGCTTTATAATGGTGGAAACAGATGGATTTTGATTCTCAATGGATCTGATTTTAGGCCATGAATTATTGGATTGGTTTTGGAAAATCTTCAGGTGTCACATGCTATCAGTTGGCATGTTTGTGCTCAGCACTTGCCAGATTCATAGGGTGTGGATGGTAGCCCATTGTTTGGCAGGACATTGGTGCATTAACTAACCAGAAAAGGGCAAAAGCATCTGAGTTTTCAATCCATTCAACCAGCCCCGTGTTTACTTCTGTCCTAGGAATGCATGTGACTGCATTACTTGAAGGTTTACTGTGATCAAACGCTCTTGTGTTTATTGTGGATTGTGTGCACTATTTCCAAACAGACGGTCTGTTGGGGACGGCAGAAGTCACTTGATGCAATTCGTCTGATTGAAAGCTGTTTGTCAGAAGTGACTGAGAAGAAAACAAACAAACACAGAAGATGCCACTTAAGCGTGTTAAAAAACAAGCTGATCTAAAAGCCAACAGACTTCTGAGATTGAAACTGTTTTATCGTCGGAACATTGATCTTGGCACTGAGACTGGTGTTGATCTTGAGTTGTTGGGGAGACTCTCATTACATTCAATTTGCAAAAGATAAAAATCATTTCAGTCAGAAAAGTTTCATGCCGCAGTGATATTAATATATGAGCAGCAGTTTAGCTAACATATGAAGGCAATATTGCTTACTCTTTATGAGCTTACTGTCAGCTTCACTCCTCATCCTCTCTATTCCCAGAGGAGAACAGCATCATCCACTAATGAAAGCTCCAGCATATTACATCTGACATTTTTATTTTCTTCCAAGCTGTAATTTCTCTGTGAGTAAGAGATGCACCAGAACACTGTATGTGTGTGTGTGTGTGTTGTGTGTGTTTTGTGTGTGTGTGTGTGTGTGTGTGTGTGTGTGTGTGTGTGTGTGTGTGTGTTTTAGTATGTATGTAGATGAGCACTGGGTCGTGGGATTTTTCTTATGTAGTTGAGATTCTGCTTAAACATGCAACATTGGCCGCTATGTTCCAGAGAGGATTTCCGAGAGAACATAGGAACACAGTGTCTTTCATGTAAAGTGCTCATGGCCCAAGCTCACCCCAGTAAAAGAGATACCCGTTTGAAGTTCTCCGTGGTTTTTTATGCCTCCGTTCTCCCCTGGGATTCCCAGCTAGCTTAAGATGGTGTGTGAGTTATCTCCGAGCTCTTCTACACACGCACATGCATTCGTCACATACTTCTGCACATTCTGCATTATTCTAAAATAATTTTGAATTAATTACTATGTCATTGAAGTAATTATTAGGTCATTGAATGTTGTTATGAAGTAATTGTACTGATGGTGCAATTTTGGCTACATAGTTGTTAATAATGTCATGGTACCTTTCTGGCTGCGTAGTCTTTAGGGTTGTTTGTGTTAATAATGTTATGGTGCCTTTTTGGCTGCGTAATCTTTAAGGTTGTTTGTGTTAATAATGTTATGGTGCCTTTTTGGCTGCCTATTTGTTAAGGTTGAGTATGTTATTGTTATTGAGCCTGTGTGTATATGGCAGGTTATTTGCAGGTGTAAGTGTCAGACATCAGAGATCTGAGGAGATCTGAGGTTGTATTCACCTCACGTTGCAATGTGGCCTTCACAGGGCAGCTAGGGCATGTGCGACCCCAACCACCACCCCTGCCACCCCCAAAGACCCTCTTTGGGGGGGTCACTGAGGGATCTCATGAGATGACTCTCTGGGCCTAACCCTCCTAACCAGCTGCGTTTACACATTTGTATGGTGTCGCTTCATCACCCAGCAGAGCCGGACATATTTGATTTCATGGGGGGGCGTTGGTGTCGCCGGTGTGTTGGCGCAAGGGTCACTACAGCGGCAGGTGCCATTAGCACGCATGCTGTATCACGATTGCACGTTCGCACAATCCACAGGGGCCACACACACACACACACACACACACACGCATAAACGCAGCGGAGCGCTCCCCTGGCAGGGTGTGTGTAACTGAAGCTGCATGTTAATGCCCATACATTTGCACACACACCTGTCAAGTGGTGAAGAAAAAGAGCTGGACAGACACACTTCTGTCGTTGATGTGGCAATATGTCCACACGCAATGCACAGCCATACGATACACATAGACACACTGATTTGCTTTCATGCACCCAGGCACATGGGTGGACACTCTCACATGCACATACCTGCTCATTATCCACATCCATTTCATTGTTGGATATACATGCACACATATTTGGGCACTCACACATACACTCACACTCATACTCAACTCTGAAATATGCAGTCATATACTTATCAAGTGAAGGTGATGTTTTATTTCAGTGTGTGTGTAAGTACATTGTGATTCTATACTGTAAAGACGTGCTTGCTTCATGGTGACAGTAGGTTATTTTTAGAGTGCCGTGACGCAACAAAGCCAGGAAATGAGCTATTGAAATATGTAAATGTTTATGCGGTCGCACTGTCAGCTGCTGAGAACTGTCACTGCTTTTTGTCTCACTGTCTGACTAAGGTGTGTGTGTGTGTGTGTGTGTGTGTGTGTGTGTGTGTGTGTTATGTGCTCTTCTGTGTGTTCTGTGCATGAAGTTGTTGTGTTGCGTTTCATGGTTTAATGAGTTTTATAAACCTTTTGTCAATTTAGAGTCTAAAATGTTCTAATTTGTGTCATTTTATATTATTTGACCATACTCATTGTTTATTGATGATTTATAGATGTCTGTTTGCTGCCTGTCTTCCTGCGTTGGGAGCCATCCCATTGGGTGAGAGGTGTTAAACTCTTTCACATGTGCACAGGCAACAGAGTGCAAAAGTGTTCTCAGCTTCCGTGTGTATTATTAGTCCTAGTCTTAGTCTTGTGACGAAATGTCCTTTTAGTCTTTGTCATATTTAGTCATTCAAATATAATTTTTGTTAGTAAAAGTTTTAGTCGACTAAAAGTCTCGGCCATTTTAGTCTAGTTTTAGTCAAAAGAAAACTGAAGGTATCTTAGTCTTAGTCAGTTTTAGTCAACACATTTTAGTCTTTTTATAAAAATTATTTCTGATTACCATTTGAGTCAAATAGTGTTTCACATCTCAATTTTTCCAACAATATTGTGTGTCCACAAGGCTATAGTCTGTTATAATTACTCATTCTGATTTTTTGTCAGTCAGTATGTTTACATGCATAGGTAAGTCGAGCTACAGTTATAGCTCGGCTGGGATTTGACCATAGGCGTAAAAGATTTGAATGGACCACTGTCATATTCGTAGACCAGTGTTTCTCAAAGTGTGGTCCGGGAATCACTGGTGGTCCTAAGCTATCCCAAGTGGTCCGCGAGCAGGCGTGGTAAAATATAATATAGATGAATTGTTTGTAATATTGAACCAACTTGTAAAAAACAGTTCTGCAACACTGTCTATGTAAGATATGCCAGTTTAAATCATACAGTATGAATCCCACACAATAAGCAAGTGGTTCAGTGAGTAGGCCTATAGTGTAGACTAATTATAGGCTACTGTTGAAGGAGGTATAATCTTTTTTTTTTAGCTAGGGTTAGTTAAGTGGTCCTGAAACTGGAAAAGTTTGAGAAACACAATCCGTCGTAGACCAAAGTATTAATGTTTTACTCATACAAGCTGAATGCCGTTACCAAACACAAACATTCCCCTAAACAGACTCTCCATCTTAGCCATAGCTAACTTGCTAGCTTAACTTTCCATATTAGCTTACTTTGTTAGCAAACTTTGCATCATCAGTCTAACTAGTTAAATAGTTGACATTACATGATGAACATTTTCGTATGGACATTCTGGGGATGTTAATTTGTATGAGAGAAGCTTCAACTTCTGGGTATGTAGCATTGTGGCATACAGCTTGTAGTTAGCTTGCTAACTCTGGCAGAAATCTCCAGTGTTCTTGTTCCATGGTTTCGTGTTGCAGCCACAGGGGTTGCAGCAACAGCACGTAGGACTAGCCTTACAGGAAAGCTGTTCGTTATTATGAACTCATTAGGAATATTTTGAAAAGCGTAACAGCTAGATATTCTGTCTTCTCATTTTGTAATTAAAAAATGAAGAGAGATTTTATCTTAGTTTTATTTCATGGAAAACATTTTAGTCTAAGATCTTTTTCGGCCAACAATAATGCATCTTAAGATAGTCTTAGTCAGTGTTTCAGGACATTACTGCTGTCTCACATCGTCGGCCTTAGTCATGAAAAAAAGGTTGTTGACTAACATATTTCCTCTCGTCTCGTCTGACGAAATTAACACTAGTGTGTATGGCGCCCATACACAGCCCATAGGCCACAGCAGGAGAGAGAGAGAGAGAGAGAGAGAGAGAGAGAGAGAGAGAGAGAGAGAGAGAGAGGTGGTGCATGCTCTAATTCTGGCTGCCTTTTTGGCTTGATGTGAGGCAGATATCTTAGGCTCATGACATGATGGCGACTCATCTCCCTGCCAATAGAAGGCAAAAAAACGATTTGCACTTCCTCTCTGAGTGCGTGTGTGTGTTTGTGCGGGGGGCGGGGGGCTCCTGGTTTTGCGTCTGTGAGCTGCAGTTATCATGTTTCCTTCCGGGAAAGCGTCGGTCAGGGCTGCTGTT
The DNA here is from genome assembly GCF_017589495.1 of Alosa alosa. Lineage (NCBI taxonomy): Eukaryota > Metazoa > Chordata > Actinopteri > Clupeiformes > Clupeidae > Alosa > Alosa alosa. Next base: position 14,445,754 of record NC_063201.1, read on the forward strand.
CCGGTCATGAGAAAGTCCACCCCATCATGCCAGAGATGCACAAAAGACTTCCCATCAGTGTCATCATTGTCCTGCTCACAGCCCAGTCCAGTAGATACCAGGGCTTTTTTTTGGATAGGCCGAAGAGCCTCTTGGCATAAGCTGTGCTGTCACAGTGATCCTATATGAAGAAAAACAGGACGTGTTATATTGCTGCAATTGATAGAAGAGAGAAAGAGAATACTGACTCAATCCGACAGCTATTTGTAAAATATTTTTGTTGACTTTGCAGTGAAAACATACCAATTCACTTCCCTGATTAACTGTCAAGTTGCATGATTTTGGTAGATGATTTTGTACAATCATTTGGTGATCTAGATCGGTGGGAAGTTATGTTCTAGCTGGTAGTTTTCCCCTTTAATTTCTCCTGTCTCCCGAGCTGCTGAATATTCAGTGTGCTTCAGTATGTTGAAGATGTTCCCCAGAGATGGTCAAGGGCATCTCTCTGCTCAGATTCTGCAACAGAATCCCCACAGGGTAGGGTAAGGGATTTAGCTCACTGCCATACAACAAATGTTTGGCTGGTACTTACCAAGAACAAGTTTGTATAAGTTGGGTGAAATTTGCAGCAAAGAAAATGACATGTCATGAGCGTTTGGCGGTAACAAAGCAGTTTTTTACACATTTGTCTCCAATTTTAGTCCCATTTCTAAGACATTGTTTCATACTGAATGAATTTCTTTAGTTATTAAATTACATTTGATTACAATAGATTTGTTTCCTACCATCATCGCACGCCTCAGCGCAGGGACTCTGCAGAAGTATCAGGTGCTGTCCTTCAGTCTCAAATTACACATACTGCAGAGGCGGCTTTCATCTTTAGTAGGTCTGCGCCGAGCACTTGTCCATTTCTACTCAGTGGGCAGCCGGGGTTTGTCCAGGGCATCCCAGCATGCCGCAGCCACGGGGAGTGTGGAACAGTGTGGACAGAGCCACTGTAGGGCTCAGCGCCTGCTTTGTTTAAATTAGCATGGGGAGTGGAGTGGACGGATAATAAGATGGAGCGTACAAGAGAGGACAACAGGGTTTGGTGATGTGTTTCAGTCAGAAGGCTTTGAAGAGTTGGTCACTATACTTTTTGAGAGAGCGTTTGTGTGTAAGAGGGAGAGAGAGAGAGAGAGAGAGAGAGAGAGAGAGAGAGAGAGAGAGAGAGAGAGAGAGAGAGAGAGAGGGATAGGGAGATAGAGGGAAGGAGTTTGTTTGAGCCATGTTTTATTCAGGGAAAGAGGAGGGATTTTTTGGCTATTGTCGTGGGTGTCACAGTTTCATGTGGTGCATGGAAGCTTTTGTGGTGAAACTGCATTTGCACAGGAAGTGCGTGACGCATACTATGCGGGAGGGCTTTTTATGTGTGTGTGTGTGTGTGTGTGTGTGTACCATATTCCCGCTGCCCCAAATTAAAGCCAGCACTTTCTCTAACAGACATTTTAAGAGGTGTGTACCATATGTGTGCACGTATATATTTGAGCATGCATGTGAATGTGTATTTTGGTGTGTGTATGTGTGTGTGTGTGTGTGTGTGTGTATGCTATGTGCACATTTGCACTTTTGCCACACTTCCTCTGTTTTTATTTTATATAATATTTATTATTATTGATTTAATATATCAATTTAAACTAGTCAATATGTGTGTGTGTGTGTGTGTGTTTGTACTGTTATGTACTATAATATCCCTAAAGACACACGCAGCCCCTGCTCATTCCATCTCCCTCTCTCTCCCTCTTTCTTCCTCTCTCTCTCTCCCTCTCCCTCTCTCTCTCCCTCTCTCTCTCCCTCTCTCTCCTCACTATGTATCTTTAAGAGGCGGGCTCTGGAGAGCCTATTGGTATTTTGCGAGCAGGGGAAAGGGGAGGGGAGGGGCGGAGTGGCGCTGGGGTTTGGAATGAAGTTGAGCGGCGCGGAGAGCAGCAGCACAGCGGCACTGGCATAGCACACACACACACACGCGCGCGCAGCTCAACTCAGCTCAGCACCGAGGAGCCGGCACACAGGACAGAACAGCAGGGACAGGGAGCCGCTG
>NC_063201.1:14450312-14456535 GCF_017589495.1 Alosa alosa
CCCTGGTAGTACATCACTGGATTTGCCTCTCCATATGAGAACAGGTGCACCAGACATACCATCAGTGTGTCCCTTTGTGAAGTGTGTGTGTGTGCGTGTGGGCACATGTGTGTGTGTGTGTGTGTGTTTTTGTTGCTTGTATTTGTGTGTTTGTTGATTTGTTGTTTTGACAACATGTCACAGACTCATCTGATTGCATGAGTATGCGCTGGAGTTTTCGGCATACTGGTGCCCGATAATGTAAAGTATTTGGACTGTAAACATTCTCTGGTAGGCCGCAAGCGGCTCACGCAGAGTGCCCGTGTCCTCGTGATAAATATCTCCAGCAATGTGGCACAGCACCTCAGAGATTCATTCACGCCTGTTTTCATTTTTCACATTGCTCAGATCATGTCGACTGTGGCTCGCTCCGTTTGTTTGGTTGGTGTCCCAGTGTTCCTCACGTGTCACACTTAGACATGCCTTTTTTTTTTTTTAAATATACCAGTTGGGTTGCCATAGAAACACATAGAGTAACTGCAACAAGGCACAGTTAGCGATAGCCTGAAAAATAAACTACTTATGCAGTCCCACAGAGGTTGGCCATTGGAAAAGTACTTTGATTACACAGTGTGACGTTGATGTTGAGGTTAAAAACAAAAGTTTAGATGTGAAGACATATAAGTACTTGCTTTGTTTATTGTGCTGCTGTGAGACAAAGGTTAGATGAGTTGCTGCTGTGCCTTCATTCAGCTGTGGTTTATGTTATGTGTTATGTGGTGTTAAACCTTCTGAGCAGTGTTTCTGGGCAATCACATAGCTGGTTTCATTTGTTAATTGGATGGTCATGATAGTTTGCTTACTGATGATTAAAGCCCTTTTCAAAATAGTTGTTTGTCTTACATCACTGGGAATGTGCCTGACCATTAATAGGCTACTAAGGAACATGTAAGATGCAAGATTGGTCAAAAACGCCTTGTGTTTCCTTGTGTATCATTAGCTTTAGATAGCACATGGGTTACAACATAGAAAAGTGGCGGCATACTGTTTTTGTGGTAATGCAGCCTGATTGACAATCCAATGTTTCTCAGGACTTCAGACAAGTAATGTGAAAAGAAGTTCACTGGAGCACCCGGCTGATCAAATATTATAGAAAGGTGTTCAGATATTATAGATATAAGAGAACTGTGAAAAGGACTGTATGTGTTCAGTACATGTGCTTTGCGTAGGGGTAAATCAGCGCGCAATCACTTTGCCTCGTTGTTCTTGGCAAACCCCCCAGCTCTCCCAGTGTCCACTAATGCAATTTGCAACAGCAGGTGAGGCAGGCGTCACTGGGGCAACTGTGGGCAGACTCAGAGGGGGATTGCCCCCAGTCTGGCATCCACCCTCCCTCGACTCCTCTCTCTCTCTCTCTCTCTCTCTCTCTGTGTCTCTTTTTTCCTTTCTTTTTTTCCCCTCCTTACTTCCACGCCAGGGGCTGTCCATCCCTCGTTTATAACCCAGAAGGCTTAAAATACCCTGACAGATATAGCCCAGCCTTGTTGGGGGTAGCCAATTAGAGAGTTATTTTGGGCCACGGAGTGGGGGATGATTGTCTGTCTGTGGGGGTAATTTAAATACCAATGTATTTTAAGGGCATTGAAAAAATAATTAATTGTTCAGCAATATTGATTATTTTTGGTGGCCACTTCATTCCCCGATTTACCGACCTGTCTTTGTGTCTGTGACTTCATAGCATGTTGTATAAATGCGTCCAAAGTGGTTGTGATCTGGGGTAATGACGGCTTTACACATTCTCTCTCCATGTTTGTCTCCTGGCCGTGAAAGGGGACTATCATCTACCGCTGGCGCGGAAGAAGGGGAGCAGGGCAGAGCCGTGCCAGTTGGCTCTCGGCCGCTTACGGAGGAGTCGGCACGGCGGACAGACACCCGGTGGTGCAGCGCGTTCTGTCCGTTCGCCCACATGGGGTGACGGCGAGGGTGACGCACACTCTCTTTTGGGTTCTGGTGTGTTTGACAGTCCAGAACAAGAGAGTAACATACGCCTGGAAATAATGCAGGCCCGTCTCTCTGCTCCATGACTTAATGATGTGCTGCCAGGCCACACCTGGCTTTCCTTTTACACTAGCTGTTCTCTCTACCTCACACTTCTCTTTTTAGTGCTTTTAGGGCACTTACAATATATAGTCAGTTATATTGCTTTTTTCTGTGTAGAGGATGCTCTTCGGTAAGAATGAGACCTCGGTGTTGTTTGTGAGTGAATAAGTGAATGGCTGAGTGAATGAGTGAGTAAGTGAGTGAGTGAGTGAGTGATTGAGTGAGAAGGAAGGATGTGTATGTTCAGAGCATATGTGCCACTGGCTAAGGTTACTCCAGTGGACAGCAGTGACTGATGACTGCTTCCTGTGCTTTAAGGAAAGTGATATCATGACAGCTATAGTGCTGATCGTTAGAGCCAGGATCCGTTACAGCCCAAATCTGTTCAAAATTCCGAATTTACCACTCGTCTGCTTTTTCCAGTGCAGGAATATAAGGAAGTCAGGAAAGAATTACCCTAAACATGTTTTTTTAGATGAACAAGTTAAGTGATACTTTCTTAGAAGTAAGTGGTGAAAATGCTATGGAATATTCTAGGACCCTGTAATGATTAAGTAAACTTTTAATACGGTCCAAACATAGCACACTACAGGAATCCCTCTGAAAAGCATCTCATCAACAGACTGGTATTGTGCTGTGCATTGAAAGAAGGACCTGGATAGATGTCCTTGTGAGTTTTGCCCAGGATTGACAGGAAAGGCCATATGGAAGTGACATTCTCAGCAGCCTTAGTTAATCTTTATGTTAAGTAAACAATGTGTTCTAGAGGTCATGTTTACTTGGACAATATAATTATGACCGCCCGCCACTTAAAGAAGCAGGTCATAGGATGAATCAGATTTTTTTTTTTTCTTTTTTTTTTTTTTTCGCATGTCCAAATTTCCGTCAATGATTCCGGACACTGAAAGGCCGGGGTGAATAAACTTGGTGGGCATGTAACCCCTATATGGATAGCATGGAACCATCGTTTTCGTTTTTGATCTGTAACCCCCACGCTGGACTGCACCCCAGAGAAAGGAGGGTAGGGTGAACCTGAAGTTTTCTGTGAATATATCTGAGAACCGTGGGTTTAGGAGGGACCACCTTTTTTTATATTTGATCTCAAAGGGGGCCATATCAGCCCATTCCATAACCACTAATTTCATGTATAGCGCCACCTAGTTAAACACAAAAAAGTAAAAATGAGGTGTTGTAATTGTAGGTATCTGTGACCCTAACATAGTCAAAACTTCACGGGAAGTGGAAGTGTAGGATCATTTTGACACCTTCTGAATACCGCGCCAAGTTTCGTGGAATTTTTGTTCATGGGGGCCACACAATAAATGAATTTCTGTTATATTACACACCAACTGGCCTGTAGGTGGCCGGAGGACAGTTTTTCTGAAGATATCTCGAGAACCGTAGGGCCTAGGAGGTCCACCTTTTTTGTATGTTTGGTCTTAAGGGGGCATGTCAACCCATCCCATTACCACTTATTTCATGTAAGCGCCACCCTGGATTTAAAAATTAAAAAGCAAAAAATGAGGGTTTTTTCATCTCAATATCTCTGGCTGACAAGGTCAAAACTGCACGAAATTAAAAGTGTGGGATCATTATGACACCCTCTGAATGCATGCCAAGTTTTGTGTACTTTCGTTCATGGGGCCTTACAATAAAATGAATTTATGTGTACATTTAGTGACGTATTAACCAACAAGGATTCCCGACACTGAAAGACTGGGCATAAAACTTGGTGAGTACAAAATTCTGCTGATAAGTATGGAACCATTGTTTTCATCTGCAGCCCCCGCTGACTGGACCCCGAAGAGGGTAGGGCATACAGTTCTCTTGTGAATTTTAGGTATGTTGGTCTCATAACACATCAACCTGGCCTATAATCACCATTTGGTAGATTTTACCCTGCAAAAATGTGAACCAGTAGGATTAAACAGCCAAAATAAATATATTCATCATCATCATCATGGCTGCATTTTCGGCATTACGTAGAAGTAGTCGCTTGTCCACCAGATGGCGATCATAATTTTAATTTGTTGGAAGTTAAAAGGGGTTGAAAACAATGGACGCCACAAGGACCGTACTTGATTTGTTGAATATCTACAGATAGGGACGGCGTTCAAGAAGTAATTCCATTTCTTCAGTCAACAACGGAGGATGTTTATTTGATGGCTTGCTTACCGCGCGTTTAATCGGTAATATCATGAACTCAGGTAATGTTACCGGAAGGCGATGGCGATGGAGGCATTTGACGGCTGCATTTGTGGCGGAAAATCCATAAATGCGGTTATACCGGGCAAATGTAGCACCGTTTGTATCTTTCACTGCCACGTATTTATCGCAAGGCAAAATCATTCTGCAATGAAGATTTACCGTTAACCGTCTGATATGTTTTGTCATATAAGTACGCAGACTGAGACGCCTGTTTATTTGCTGGCGGCGCAAGGGTGTGAGAGGGAATCATGGCTCAGGACACAGAAGTTGTAGTTCAGAAATTGTAAGCACGTGTGTGTATATCTAAACACCATCTTTCATTTCAATAGTGGCTGCTTTAGCAAAACACCCAGCTACTGTAGGTCCCATTGTGAAGTGGTTACTTCATTCATTTTCCTTGACTTCATGGAGCTGTCGGACGCATATAACTTTTTCATTACTATAAGCGACAGTTTAAGTCCATGGATACTGGGCGGTTTTGGTTTCAAAGGATTTTATTTGTGTCAGTTAGGCATACTCAGCTGACAATTTATGTTGTCATTGTGGCCACCAAGAATCCTACCTGTAGCTTAGGAAGCTAACAATCATTAGATCTATTACATCACTGCTTTGGCTGCAACTCCCTGATGCATTTGCATTTAGGAATAGCCAGAGTGGTATCTCATAATTTGAGTACTAAACATCGGGTGCTCGAGGACGGCTGGGTGAACCCAGCCCATTCACATTTATTTTTTTTTGATTTCTGCATTGAGCTAGTCTGATGAAAGCCAGACCAGCCATGGACCCTGTTGCAACAAAATGGGCGTGGAAACATGAATCAAATATATTTGGTAATTAATAATGTCTGACAAAAAGCCTTCAACTTTTGGTCATAAATGTGGGGTAAGAAGTGAAACAGTTCAGCGACGAGATTTCATCAAGTTCATTTGATACGCTGTGTTATTTGCACCACTATTAGACAAAACAGTACTTCGTTTGTGACCAGGCTACTGTTACTTAATTTGTGCATTAACAATAACGCTTCAGACCACTGTTTACTTAATTTGCATTGACAATAAAGTATTACAAGGAACTAAAGACACCAAAATCTTATGTAGAACAGTTATCACAAAAATCCATCCATCCAAAATGATGATGGTTTTGATAGTTGTTGAAACGGCATGGAATCCCATATGTTTTGTTTATAAACACAAAAACAACAAATAAACAACATTATGCTGATACCTGCTTTTCCCAAATAATAAATGTAGCCTACAGGTGTAAGTGATCTTCTACCATCCAGTTGCAATGGATGAACTGTGATGAAACTGCCTCATTGTGTGATTGTTTAGAGATTTTAGCATGTTTTATAACACCATCTTTGGCTATTCCATAACTATTCAATTTTTCAGCACCAGTAGGGTACTGCAGTCACACACACACTCATAGGGCAGCGCCAAACAAGCTTGCCACAAAAGTTTCAAGAGTGGGATGGAGTAAAATATGTGGAGACAAATGAAGTGTATTTATTTCGCGGAACGATGTACAGGACTGAGTTAAGCAATATATTTTGCACGTTATGCGGTACATCTATATTATCATTGTTAAATTAGCCTTTATTGTTTTTAAATCCAGCCAACAAATATCCTACAATATGATAGTATACACTCGTCCTGTCTCAGTCTGGCTGGCTCTAACATGGTCCCTCAGCCTTAGTAATAAAGTCAGTGTATTTGGGAGGCCATTGAGGATTTCAGTCATTTCCAAGGACCTACTATTTATTGTGTTTTAAAGCACACCAAAGAACTTTCCGTCGCACGCACGCTTATTTGTTTATCCAGACCGGTTTTTGTAAACAACAACAACCAGACAAGGTAGAAGGTTTAGCGTGACTTATAGCACAATGTACTGGCGAAGACGACAAGTCAAATTTGTAGTTACTTGTCCCATTCCATCA
>NC_063201.1:14457035-14462035 GCF_017589495.1 Alosa alosa
TGTTGCTGGGCAATCACATAGCTGGTTTCATTTGTTAATTGGATGGTCATGATAGTTTGCTTACTGATGATTAAAGCCCTTTTCAAAATAGTTGTTTGTCTTACATCATTGGGAATGTGCCTGACCATTAATAGGCTACTAAGGAACATGTAAGATGCAAGATTGGTCAAAACGCCTTGTGTTTCCTTGTGTATCATTAGCTTTAGATAGCACATGGGTTACTTATAGAAAAGTGGCCGACATACTGTTTTTGTGGTAATGCAGCCTGATTGACAATCAATGTTTCTCAAGACTTCAGACAAATAATGTGAAAAGAAGTTCACTGGAGCACCGGCTGATCAAATATTATAGAAAGGTGTTCAGATATTATAGATATAAAGAGAACTGTAGAAAAGGACTGTATGTGTTCAGTACATGTGCTTTCGTAGGTGATTAAATCAGCAGCATAATCACTTTGCCTCGTTGTTCTTGGCAAACCCCAGCTCTCCCAGTGTCCACTAATGCAATGCAATTTGCAGCAGCTTGGTGAGGGCAGAAGCGTCACTGGGGCTTGGCTATTGTGGGCAGACTCAAGGGGATTGCCCCCAGTCTGGCATCCGCCCACCCTCGACTCCTCTCTCCTCTCTCTCTCTCTGTGTCTCTCTTTTTTTTTCCTTTCTTTTTTTTCCCCTCCTTACTTCCGCCAGAGACTGTCCATCCTCGTTTATAGCTTAAGAGCTTAAAATACCCTGACAGATTATAGCCAACCTTGTTGGGGGTAGCCAATTAGAGTTATTTTGAGGCCGCAGTGGGATGGTGTCTGTCTGTAAGGGGAGGTAATTTAAATACCAATGTATTTTAAAGAGCATTGAAAAATAATTAATTGTTCAGCAATATTGATTATTTTTGGTGGCCATCATTCCCGATTTACCGACCTGTCTTTGTCTGTGACTTCGCCATGTTGTATAAATCGCGTCAAAGTGGTTGTGATCTGGGTAATGGCGGCTTTACACATTCTCTCTCCATGTTTGTCTCCTGGCGTGAAAGGGGACTATCATCGCTAAGCCTTGGAAGAAGGGAGCAGGGCAGAGCCGTGCCAGTTGGCTCTCGCCCCTTACCGGGAGAGTCGAGCGCGGCCCGGTTCAGACACCCGGTGGTGCAGCGTTCTGTCCGTTCGCCCACATGGGTGGCCAGCGGAGGAGGGGTGACACTCTCTTTTGGGTTCTGGGTGTGTTTGACAGTCAGAACAAAGAGAGTAGCTACTCGCCTGGAAATAATGCAGGCCCGTCTCTCTGCTCCATGACTTAATGATGTGCTGCCAGGCCACACCCTGGCTTTCCTTTTACACTAGCTGTTCTCTCTACCTCACACTTCTCTTTAGTGCTTTTTAGGGCACTTACAATATATAGTCAGTTATATTGCTTTTTTTCTGTGTAGAGGATGCTCTCGGTAAGAATGAGACCTGGTGTTGTTTGTGAGTGAATAAGTGAATGGCTGAGTGAATGGTGAGTAAAGTGAGTGAGGTGGGTGAGTGGTGAGTGAGAAGGAAGGATGTATGTTCAGAGCATATGTGCCACTGGCTAAGGTTACTCCAGTGGACGGCAGTGACTGATGACTGCTTCCTGTGCTTTAAGAGGAAGAGTGATATCACTTGACCAGCTATAGTGCTGATCCCGTTAGAGCCGGGATCGTTAGCCCAAAATCTGTTTCAAAATTCGAATTTACCACTTTCGTCTGCTTTTTCCAGTGCAGGGAATATAAGAAAGTCGGGGAAAAGAAATTACCCCTAAACATGTTTTAGATGAACAAGTTAAAGTGATACTTTCTTAAGTAAAAGTGGTGAAAATGCTATGGAATATTCTAGGACCCTGTAATGATTAAGTAAACTTTAATCTGGTCCAAACATAGCACACTACAGGAATCCCTCTGAAAAAGCATCTCATCAACAGACTGGTATTGTGCTGTGCATTGAAAGAAGGACCTGGATAAGATGTCATGAGTTTTGCCCAGGATTGACAGGAAAGGCCATATGGAAGTGACATTCTCAGCAGCCTTAGTTAATCTTTATGTTAAGTAAGCATTGTGTTCTAGGAGGTCATGTTTACTTGAACATGTAATTATGACAGCCACCGCGCAAAAGCCGGTCATAGTTCTAATCAGATTTTTTTTTTTTTCTTTTTTTTTTTTTTTTTTTTTTTTTTTTTTCTTTTTATGTCCAAATTTCGATCAATGATTCGGGACACTGAAAGACCGGAGTGAGCAAAAACTTGGTGGGCATGTAACCCTATATGGATAGCATGGAACCATCGTTTTTCGTTTTGATCTGCTTAGCCCCCGGCTGGACTGCACCCCGAAGGAGGGTAGAGGGCGAACCTGATTTTCTGTGAATATCACCGAGAACCGTAAGGTTTAGGAGGACCACCTTTTTTTGTATGTTGATCTCAAGGGGCCATGTCAGCCCATTCCATAACCACTAATTTCTGTATAGCGCCACCCTAGTTAAAACACAAAAAGTAAAAAATGAGGTGTTATGTAATTGTAGGTATCTGTGACCTAACATAGTCAAAACTGCACGAAATTGGAGGTGTAGGATCATTTTGACACCTTCTGAATGCACGCCAAGTTTCGTGGAATTTTTTGTTCATGGGGGGCCCACACAATAAATGAATTTCTGTTATATTACACCAACTGGCCTGTAGGTGGCGAGGAGACAGTTTTCTGTGAAATATCTCGAGAACCGTGGGGCCTGGGAGGTCCACCTTTTGTATGTTGGTCTTAAGGGGGCATATCAGCCCATCCATTACCCACTTATTTCATGTGGCGCCACCTAGTTAAAAATTAAAAGCAAAAATGAAGTGTTTTCATCTCAATATCTCTGGCTGACAAAGGTCAAAACTGCGAAATTAAAAAGTCTTAGGATCATTATGACCACCCTCTGAATGCATGCCAAGTTTTGTGTACTTTTCGTTCATGGGGCCTTACAATAAAATGTTTATGTGTACATTTAGTGGCGATACACCAACAAAGGTTCGGGACACTGAAAGGAACGGGTACACAAAACTTGGTGAGCATGTACCCCACATGGATAGCATGGAACCGTCATTTTTTAGTTTTCATCTGCAGCCCCAGCTGGACTGGACCCGAAAGGAGGGTAGGGCGAACACAGTTCTCTGTGAATCTTTTATGGTATGTTGGTCTCAAGGGGCCCACATCAACCTGGCTCATAATCACTGTTTTGTGATTTGCCCCGATAAAAATGAAAATCAGTAGGATTAAAAAAGCCAAAATAAATATTCATCATCATCATCATGGCTGCAGTATTGGCGAAAGTCGTTTGTCCACTAGATGAAACATCGTTGCAGTGGGGCGTAATTTTGTTGGAAGTTAAAAAGTGGGTTGGAAAAAAACAATGGGCCGGCTTCATGCCAAGGACTGGAATTTACCTTGACGAACATCTAATAAGGATAGGGGCGATGTTCACATGAAAGTGTAATTCCATTTCTTCTTGAGCGAAATAAATCTGAGGATGTTTATCGGACATGCTTGGTTTTACTGCAGGTATGTTAATCTTGTAATATCAATAAGGACCTGAGTAATGTTACCGTTAAAGCGTTGGTTGAGTGATGGAAGCATTTGATTTATTGCATTTGTAAAACTATAAATCGCGGTTATACCAAACAAATGTATAGCAGCACTGTTTTATCTTCGACTGTCATTTTTATTGCGTTGCTACAAAATCATTCTGTGCAATGGAAGATTTATAGCGTTACACGGTCTGATACAGTTTGCCTATACATCGTGAGACTAGAGCGCCTGTTTATTTTGTTTTAAGTCGCGTGAAGGGTGTGAGAGGGGGAATCGATGTGCTTTGATTACAGCTTGGTAGTTGTAGTCTGTGAAATTAAAAGCACGTGTGTGTGAAATATCAAACAATGACACCTTCATTTCATTATGGCTGCTTTAGCAAAACACCTTAAACTACTGTGTAGGTCCCATTTAGAAGTGGCTACTTCATTAAACTTTCCTTGACTCATGGAGCTCGTGAATGTTATTACAACTTTTCGCCCATACGATATGACAGTTTAAGCTTGATGATACTGTAAAAGTAAGCCATTGGTTTCAAAGGAGATTTTATTTATTAGCCAGCATAGCCTATTGACAATTTATGTTGTCAATAAGGCCCTACTATATCCCTACCTGTAGCTTAGGGAAGCTAACAACTTTCTATTGGGATCCTGGTTTGTTAATTACGTTTTGTCATAACTCCCCTGATGCATTTTTGCATTTGAATAGCCAGGCGTGTATATCTCAATGGAAAAATTAAACAATATCCGGGTGCCTATGGACTAGGCTGGGTGAACCCAACCTGATCTGCCCGCTATTTATTTTTGATTTCTTAAAAGATTGAGCTTGGTCTGATGAAAGCCAGACTAGCCATGGACCTCAGTTAAACAATGCAAGGGAACATGAATCAGCCTATATTTGCACTAACAATAACGGACAAAAGCTCTTCAACTTTGGCCCGTTAAAATGTGTATGAACAGTCTAGCGGCGCATTTCATCAAAGGCCCATTTGGACATGTCAGTTATTTGCACCACTGGTTAGATGTAAAACAGCATTTCGTTTCAGACTAGGCTACTGTTACTTAATTTGTGCATTAACAATAACGTTTCAGACTACTGTTACTTAATTTGTGCATTGACAATAAAATTATTACATGAACTAAAAAGATGACTAAAATCTTATGTGTGAAGAAGAAACATTCACAAAAAATCCATCCATCCAAAAATGACATTTGTTTTGATGGCTGTTGAAACGCATGGAACTGACAGAGATGTTTTTGTTTATAAATACATAAAAAATAAATAAATAAATAACATTATGCTGATACCTTTTGCTTTTTCCCAAATACAATGTAGCCTACAGGTGTAAGTGACCTTTCATCAATCCAGTTGCAATGGATGAACTGTGATGAACTGCCCTACTTGTGATTGTTTAGAGATTTTTAAAGGTTTTATAA